>NC_068436.1:11159881-11372381 GCF_023373465.1 Oncorhynchus keta | reverse complement strand
GCGGTTTCTGTTATGACCCTTCTATGGCGAGGCGGCGGAGCGGTTTCTGTTATGACCCTTATATGGCGAGGCGGTGGAGCGGTTTCTGTTATGACCCTTCTATGGCGAGGCGGCGGAGCGGTTTCTGTTATGACCCTTCTATGGCGAGGCGGCGGAGCGGTTTCTGTTATGACCCTTATATGGCGAGGCGGTGGAGCGGTTTCTGTTATGACCCTTCTATGGCGAGGCGGCGGAGCGGTTTCTGTTATGACCCTTCTATGGCGAGGCGGCGCAGCGGTTTCTGTTATGACCCTTCTATGGCGAGGCGGCGCAGCGGTTTCTGTTATGACCCTTCTATGGCGAGGCGGCGGAGCGGTTTTAGATTCAATGGGAACATCAAGGACATCAGGGGTTCATCCCACACTTGTTTGTTTTATTGTATGGGAAATTCACTTGGAAAGCACAATATACTTCAGCCTTCATATTTTGTGTGTTGTAGTTTGCTGCTGACTATTGAAATATTCAAGTAGAGTATGTACTGGTGTCTTGACGCATACATGTGGAGTATCATTAGGGTCTAGCTGTACTTTGTCTTCCCAACATACAAACTGAGCGTGTACCTCTGTGAGAAGAGTCCACTGCTTGATTGGTTAACAAGCTGTGTGTTGTTTGGTGACTTCATGTGACACAGAATCATATGACATAGGACATGTAGGCCTGAGATTCCTGAGGCTCAGTCATAGCTGCGGGAAGCTGTTATTTGTTTTTGGGGCAGATTTGTTTTCTCTCACAAAAGTAGTGCACTTGGTCTTTACTAGTCCTGTATTTGTGGACCGATACAGCTGTCTGTAGTGAAGGCAACACATACATCTTTGCCCCCATCGAAAAAACTGCAGCCCCCCCCAACCATCTTTGCGCAACTATGGGCTTAGTAAGAATGATCTATAGTGTGGGACCAACACACTGTGACAGTTAGAGGTGTCTTGGAGAACAGATGAGCAGACTTCAGTCAGAATCACACAGATGAATACAGCAGAGAGGACTTCAATGAGTGTCTATACAGAGATGACAACTGACACCTTGTTTGTGGACAGAGACCCCTCACACACATGCATGCAAACTCGTACACACTCACCACTCACATTTGACTACTTAATGTGGATCCTCAATGAAACCTACACAAACACACATCCCCTTTGACACCTGTCAATCCTAGAGAAGTTGGCTGGTGTTGTGAAAGTTGTCTTGAATCACTCACTTTTCAAATCCCAAGAACTCCTACTGTGGGAAAGTCCTCACGTGTGACATCCATGTCCATTCTGTCAGATCTGCACAACATTAGTCCAACACTGTCCAAAATCCCCATCTACATAATGCCAGTAAGCCGATCGCCCATCGAGCGAGTGGGAAAGAGAGAGAAGTCAGGGGCTGCTCTGTTGATCCAGGCCCTTTGTAGAAACTTGTCAGAATGATCTTCTTCTGTCATACAGGACAGGCAGCCATGGCCCAGGAACCTGTCATCTCCCGCTCCTCTCCACTCCTGTCCGCTTCTTAGCCTTTCATTAGAGAGGGAAAAACAGCCTGAACAGCCGTATCTCTGACAAGCTCTTTATGTCTTCTTCTTAAGATACAAAATGTTGCTGCCAATCAATTGGGTCCTAGTATCTCCAGACCGACATCTATGTAGCTAAAAGAATAGATTGAGGATGCTTGATAGTTTCTGGCCCACTTCTAAAGCTTAAGTTTGTGATATTCCTTTAACATTTTGCTACATATTCTATAGTCATATTTCTATCGATGTTTTGAAACATTTAAATGCCATTCTAACTGTAATCTTACCTCCAAATTTGAATGAGGTAGAAGCACAAAAGGTTTTGTCTAATAGGGGCACAAAAAGATCCTAGATGTCAGAATAAAGGGTTATTATGTATACTGCACTAGGAAGATGCTTTGGATTACAGGGAGAGGATGATCTTTCGTTTTTTTTAATCATCTTTGGCTTGAAAGCCACAGCCAGTCTGAGGTTGTGAGTGTATAAGTCAGGGCACCAGAAACCAATTTAAAAAATGTCCAGGATGGTGAATTGAAAACCAGAGGATAAGAGAAGCAAGATATCAAACTGAGTATTTATTCTGACTATCACACAGTCCGTGACACAATAGAAAGTCATTTTTACTTTCAGAAAACCATATTACGGCGCTGGGTAGAAAAAACATTTATCATACATAGTTTGTGAGTTTTAGTATGAAAAGCACATATTTTATGAGAGTCTGCGTCCGTCCAACACATCAAAGTTTGATATGACATTGTACTATCAGGACTACAGGAAGGCATTTGACTGTTTGGGGGGTATGATGGGGGATTTTAGGGTTGTCTCTAGTTTTCTGTGTTTCTTTTTTTGTTGAGTTGTTTCTGGTATTTTGGGGTTGTTTGGAGTTGTTTCTGGTATTTTAGGGTTGTTTAGAGTTGTTTCTGGTATTTTAGGGTTGTTTGGAGTTGTTTCTGGTATTTTGGGGTTGTTTGGAGTTGTTTCTGGTATTTTGGGGTTGTTTGGAGTTGTTTCTGGTATTTTAGGGTTGTTTGGAGTTGTTTCTGTTATTTTGGGGTTGTTTGGAGTTGTTTCTGGTATTTTGGGGTTGGTTGGAGTTGTTTCTGGTATTTTGGGGTTGTTTCATGAGGTGGTTTTATGAACAAGTAACATCACCATGCAAAAATGAATTGGACTGTTTTGCAGTCAGCTGCAAGTCTCGATCTGGCTTGTTAGATTGCATTTTTTTTCATCTGATCTGTTTTGTCTGCTTGTATTATCAATAGTGCATTGCCTAAGTGCATAGTGCAACATTGCCTTGATGTTACAAGCCCGGATTAAATAAAACATATTTATTTTTTTCGTAAAGGGCACCAACCTTTTTCTTTATTCCTCTACATTAGCAATAAAATGTTAAATAAAACGTACAATTCCAGCTGCATGGTGCAGTATTGGATAAACCAACACAGAGCGTGAAGACAATGACTGAGGTATGTTCACTTCACTACGTGTGTTGTTATGGTCTTTATATGTTGCTAGACTGCACATGGATGGATTCAGTTAAGGAACAATCTAGAAAGCCATCAAGTAGTGGACTCCCTCTTACAATCTCCCTCATCAAGCTGTGTGGTTCCATTTAGTTTGACTTCCAGTGCTTCCCTTCCAGGCCGATGGAGGAATTTTGCTCGATTTTATTCTCAAACTAACAAAATGGCCGACAGCAGGGGGTCTCCTCATTTCGAATTTGGTCTGATATGGGATGAGATGGAATCATTTTGATGGAAGGATGGAGGGACGGAGAGATACTCAAAAGGAAATATTAATTAGGTTAATAAAAGGCTCCAATGGGGATCTGAAAAACAGACTCTCTTCACCAATCATTACATCACTTCCTGCCTAGCCAAAGGCCAGACTAGCGTGCCATCCAATCCATCGGCCAAGCATCACTGAAGAAGAGACAAGAAGGCCATGATTATTCAAACTCTCTCCTTCCTTCTCCACATCGATATCTGAGAGACATCATATCATGCATTTCATTTCATTGTGACGAGGGGCCGTGCTTGGTTTGCTTGGGCTCGGCTTTTCACACTAACTGTCAAAACCCAAACAAGTTCGCTCCTATTCTCAATCTCTGAAGTCGGCAGTAAAAACCAAAGACCCCCCACCCCCTCCCCTCCCCCCAACCACCGCCCAACATTCTTCTTTGCTCATTTGCATGCGTGTTGACTTCATCAGTATTAGGCAGTAAATCTCCCGTCAAGCAGAGTAAATCAGTGTGCTGGACAGGTTACAGGCTGATGTCTGAGGATACCGGAGCGGGAGGGAAACACACTGTCAGAACGCCAGGGATGATTAAAGAAGCCCGATGCTGCTCGATGCTCTATTCGAGATTGTGTGTGTGTGTGTGTGCACGCGCGCGCATTCCTGCAATGATGTTTATGTGTAGGCCTACATTTATATGTTACAAGTGTACCCAGGTCAAGAGTTCATGCAATCATGTTTCTCATATAAGTTTACCCTGTTCCCTTGGACATGTGTACATTACTTTCACAGATGAATCAATTGAGTCCCACCAATACTTTCTGACTGTGGAAGATAAACATCATAAAAAGTTTGCAGTTGAGTGTAAACAGATCAATATGTAATTATTATTATTTTGTATTTTTTTATTTAACCTTTATTTAACTAGGCAAGTCCGTTAAGAACAAATTCTTATTTACATTGACGTCCTACCCCGGCTAAACCCAGACGACGCTGGGCAAATTGTGCGCCGCCCTATGGGACTCCCAATCATGGCCAGATGTGATACAGCTTGGAAGTGTGAAATACTTACGGAGGCCTATTGTAGAGGATTTGCAAGGCTTTGCACACTGCTACCTTGAAGATGGCTGAACTGAATCCAGTGTTAGGCTAGGGATTTTTTTACTCTCTTGGCAACCCCATGTTGATCGGACTTGCGATTGGCTGGGAAGGATATGGATCAGCTTCTCACTTCCTCTTTGGGCATTTAGGAATTAGTTAGTGGATATTTCAACCAATGGGATGATTTTGTTTCATGTAGTTTTTTCCTTACTGGCAATACCATTGTTGTCATCCTCAAAAATGTCACTCATTACACTTTTTGTGTTTACTTATTCAAAGAACTGTTTGTCCAACCATAAGTACTGCCTTTTCTTTGCTTCTAGAATGCTGTGCTGTGTAACATGACTCTAACATGCTCTGTATGCTGGCCAGGGGTGGTGAATGAACCTGTCACGGGAACCCATTTGTGAATTAGAAGTAGCAACATCAGTTGAGGCCCTCACACAGTTGGAGAGGAAATCATTCAATTGCCTGTTAAAAAATAATCTGCAATAATTGACTGATACTGTGTCAGATTTAATTGCCTGACATCAAGCGCAATTAGGTTTGGTAGCCTTATGTAGCCTGGTTAAATGAACCTGAATGTATTCAGACTGGATTAACCAGGCTACAGCAAGGATGCTTGTTGAAATCCACATACAGACAGGACATGTTTAATAACACAACATAGCCAGGGTGGCAGGCCAATCACTGAGGTGAGGTGGAGTTGACACTGAGAAACTTGACTTTGCATCGTAATCACACATCACAACAGCATGAACAGACAGAGCCACAAGTAAACACATTTAGCAAATCTCTCTTTATTTTATATTAATTTCATCAAAAAAAATAAAAACGAATAATACATCCATAGCTGAGGTACACAATCTGTCAACCATTTCTGTTTTCCATGTTTACAGTGCAGCTAATCTCTAATTAGGACAGACAATAATGAAGTGTCTGTATTGTTCAGTAGAAGACGTCTGTAACGTCTTAACCCTCGATGTTTACTGACTTACCAGTAGTTTGATGGACAACAGGCAACATAATGAATAATCTGTCTGGACAATGATTGTCTACAAATGAACAGGCCTGTCAAGTGATGGACTAACGACTGTACTGTAGCTATTCAGATAACTGAGCATTCAGTGTAAACTGGTAGCCACTCTTCTTTCATTATACCCTTGATATAATATTCTGTGTTAGATCAGTTGGCTCATTCTTTCTACACGGGAAGTGTTAGAATGTCATTATAATATTTTCAGTTAAACAAAACCGCAGGGGGAAGGGAAAAAAATCTTGGTGTGTGCCTGTACATGCGTGTGTGTGCCTGTACATGCGTGTGTGTGCCTGTACATGTTTGCGTGTGTGTTTGCGTGTACATGCGTGTGTGTGCCTGTACATGCGTGTGTGTTTGCGTGTCTGCACAGTTGAAACGGACTGCTGATCATCACTCCCAGCTGAAGGAAACATGGTGACATTGTGACACGTCCATCTGTATTTCTGTGCCCCTGCAGACAACGCTGTGAGTCAACACTGATGTCCAAAATAATACATCAAACACCCGTAACATTTATCTACTGTGGCCCCGAAAAGCTTCGACAGTATTTATTTATCGTGGCTCATAGCCAACTGTACATTGAGTATCTAAGGAAAGGTAGCTACATAATGTTCACCTGCAGTCCAGTAGGGAAAAACAATCAATTAAAAACAGATAAATTGACATATGTGAAGCTAACTTAACTTTAGATTATTTTCTACTCAACAATTTACCTCATTACTATTGCCAATATGTCATTTCTCCAAAAGTATACAAGTATCTTAACTTCTACCATGGTGTTTTCTCTATCTCTCTAAGATAACTATTCTAAAATAGTGCTGTTGATGTCGAACACCATAAAGGAAGTAACCAGTTGAGCGCAGGCTGGAGAGCTGTAGAAATGCTTCATCTGACATTTATTTCCAATCAGGTGGTTTTCCTTTCGATGATGCAAATTTGGTGTGAAGCGTCAAGCCTAGTCCAAGCTGTCAACAGTTGCTGAATTGCAAAAGCAAAGATCCATGACGGAGGAGAGGAGGAGGAGGCCAAGAACTCTGCCTGGCTGATGCCAGTAAACACACAAAACAAATGTCTCTCCACTTGGATAGGAATATAAATAGTTATAAGCCTGACACACACACACATGCACACAATTGTGTGGACACACGCATACATAAGGATGCAATCGCACCCACGCACACAAACATAGACACACAATTAGACACACACACACACACACACACACACACACATCAATCTTCTTTGGCTCATTTTCAATATCCATATTTTACCTTGACTTGTTTGTCATTAAGTGTATGTTACAAACTCTTTAAAAATCTGTTGACAGACTGTTGCACTTGCGAGTTACAATTGTTTGTTTGGCTCAACAGGCCGGCAGCATTGTCTCGTGGCAGAGAGCAGTTCTAAAAAAATACTATGTGGCTGGCTAGCTGCAAACCGCTATCATAGAGAGGCTAGAGACTTCCAGAAAAGTGTGAGATCTAAAGTGGGGTGGGGGTAATCCTCCAAGCAGAACTAACAAATGTCCTTTGTGGACAATACTGTCAGCCACAGCGAAAAAAGGAGAAGATGTGTGTGTGTGTGTGTGCGTTTCTTTCTTTCTTTACAGTGGGGATGCCGTGGTAATTATCCCTTGTCCTTCAATAGTTGAGAGCAGAAAAACATCTGTGCCGATTCCCCTTTGTCATAAGCGATGCTCATTTGGGAGCAGACAAATCAGGGAACAATTTAAATAAACATAAAGCACACTTAATTTTCTCTGTTTGAGTCGGCGACAGGCCCCCTATTGGGCGGTTTAGCGACCCAGGCTTATAAAGGCAATCTCCCAAGTTATTATTCTCACCAATGTTTTTCCTCGTTACTCCAGAGTTTACGAGGAGGGTGCCGGTGTATTCCCAAAATGCCTTGCTAAAGAATGCAGGAAAAGCATCTCTCTGGCGTAATAAACATGTCGATTTTTAATAACCACAGCAGGGACTGGCGTCTCTGTGTTTTCAGACTCAAACACTGAAGATGATGAGAATCTTCCACTACGGGACAGTTAAGAGGATATTGTAGACGGAGACAGGGTCGTGTGTTTGTTTGTTTGTGTGTGTTAGGTTCTTTCCTTAGCCTGTGTGAGTGTGTGCGAGAGTGTGTGTGGTGTGTGTGTGTGTGATGGGACTACTCTCGCTCCCTACTCATTAGCTTCAGTCTGAGCCCTGTCCCATCTCTGCCAGCATTCAGAGAAAGAGCCCCCATACACACATCAGGTTCCTCAAAACCTGGGGTGGGACTGAAATCAAATTAAAACCTACCAAAGCCATACATATTATAATTAGCCATGGACTCTCTTGGGTTTCATGTCCTGGCATGACATGGAGTACAATTGAACCTCTCAACTCAACCTTAACCTTTCTCACATCAAGGACGTTGCAAAAAGTGAATGCCCCACTAAACCACCCAAACGTCAATGTGTGACCACAAAAACATGAGACCATGTTGCATTAGCTCTGCCAGTAACTGTGACTACTAAGCTATAGTTCTTGATAATAATCATAAAAAAATGACAAGCTATGCATCATAGGGGCCCCTAACTGAGATGACATCCCTTATTAGCCTACAGTCACTGATAATCAGATGTGGCCCTACTGGTGTGTGAAAGCAGAAGCTTCATGCCCATAGGGGGCATGTGCCTTGTCAGATTAGTCTTGTTTTTTGTTATTCTCTGATGTAAAATGAATTACTCAATTACATTTTAAACCCACATTTTATCAAAACTATTGACAAAAGATATGTCAGGCAAGAAGTACCCCCCCACACACACACACACACACACTATTCTACCTAGTAAGTGGTTCCTTCCAACGTGCACCACAGAGGAGTGTTGAGTGACACACACAGCGTTTAATTCGATTTTACCTGCAGTGGTGGGCAGGACTTGCAGGAGGTATGTTTTTAAATGAATTTGATCAAGCTATGTAGCCTATTGGTTCCTTCTTGATGAATAAATAAAGCCACCATGTTTTATTGTTTATCTGTAATTACTAGCCACCTAGCAATGTTATGTATTTTATAATAATATATTTTGTTTTTGTTTTTGCTCAATCTGATTGGGTGGGCCAGGCAGCCCCTCAATCCTCATGTAGGCGTACTTAATGCCTCTAAAATAATGGGTTCATGACGCCCCTGTGTGAAAGATCATGATAATCCACGTCTTGAACCACCTGCCGTGTTTGCTAACACAGCACACAGGTGACTCAGCAGTGCCTGGACAAGGTCAGGGGAAAAGGGTTTTGTTGCACATTAGTAGATAACCTCCTTCTCTCTCCCGGGATATAAAAAAAGAGTAGTAACAGTACACTATAATTACAGATATGTTTGTGGTAGACACAAATTTAACATGAATTATTAACCGTCTGCGGGTTGTGTATTTTGTGGCAATTAAATCAGATTATTTTGTAGCCTATGTTAAATTAAATACATTGAGTTACACAACTCCTTCATTCAAAATACTATATTTTGCACATTGTTTGATCAATATGACCTAATTTACAAACTCCATATTTTTCAATCCCAACGCATTTTTGCACATTATTAGAGTACATCTCATTATGAACTTTAAATACATTTTTTTACACACCCCTTTTTTCGGACTGTAATGCTGGACAATTTAGATATGTGACAAACGTTAGACGTCATGCCCTGGTTAACAACACCTGAGCTCAGGTAATTACTAATCAATAACTCGGGTGCATACAGAGTTAACCTGTCACGAAAGCGCCACGCGCTTCAGATCACTGGTGAAAAACTAAAGACGTGCGCTGAGGAGAGTCTCTGTTTCTCCACAGAACAATCCGTACGTTTCCACGTCGCGCACCACAACCAGCGGGAGAGTTAAGCTCTTTCCCGTCGTCGAACTTCTCATACACGGACACAAACGGGAAGAAACTCTTGTCTAAAATCTAGGCTGACAGTGACACATTCTCTCTCACGCTGTCTTGTTCCACACGGAGGAGGAGGAGGAGGAGGAGGAGAGGGGGGGTGTCAGCATAGCGACAGAGAGATTCCCCACAAGACTACTGCTCGTTGGACTGACTGAGTCTGAGTCGTTGGGTGGCCAAGGTGGAGAGGGAGAAGCGACTGAGACCCTTTGAGAATTCCCAACAGCTCCTCATATTTACGTTGTCTTCTGCTCCGAACCGACCAGCGGTCTTCAGCTTCGCTCTCCCTGCGACTACAGTTCACTTTATCCCGCACGACTCCTGTCCTTGCGCGAAGAAAGCAGAAGCTCCCCAACCGACTGCCGAGGTGGAGACCCGGTCCTCGGAAAGGTAAGACAGTCTGAGTCTATTAATTAATGGCACAATTATACTCGAGTAACAGGCTTTCCAGGTGATCAAGGACAGATGTGGGAAGTTTCGTTTAGTTTCTTTTTCTCACCAAACATTTTACGCACATTGGAACGTGAGTGCGTCATTGAAATAATTAGCAAAGCTAATAGTTTTTGCCAAAGACATGCACTAACATACACATTGAGTTTTACGCAGATGTGGTAGTAGCTTATGAAGACTTGCTACTTGGAGAGTAGTGAATGTGTGGGCATTGGAATGATCGGGAAAATTGTGCCTTGTCTTTAATTTCCTATGTGGTTACATAATAATAATAATAATATATGCCATTTAGCAGACGCTTTTATCCAAAGCGACTTACAGTCATGTGTGCATACATTCTACGTATGGGTGGTCCCGGGGATCGAACCCACTACCCTGGCGTTACAAGCGCCATGCTCTACCAACTGAGCTACAGAAGGACCTTCTGACAGCAAATCCATTGAATACCCATAATAGGAATTTCGACTTGGATAGGCTTTTTCCCCTTCCATCATAATATGTCAACTGTAGTAAAACGGTGGTCTATTGACTGCAGCATTTGTTTGGCGAGATCACCAATTCAAGCCTATTTATACTCTGATAACTTTTCTCTATTACACGTTTCACCATAGGCCTATGTGTCCTATAGCCTAGTATAAATGACACCTTAAATAAATCAAACATAGCACTGTGATTTATGAATACTGATTAGATATGAATATAAATTCACACAGCGCTATCTTATCGTCAGCATTCCTGCTCGAATGGATATATATGTCTATGATCCCTGGTGTCATATGCGTTTTGACACAACTTTAGCATCTCTCTATTTCTTATACATCGTGGGTCCTGCATATTGGTCCCTGAGCACTAATTTACTAAATAATCTGTAATAATAACGGCAACCGGTGTTGAGCACAGCCTTGCTCGTCCACACGTGAAGTGACTTCAGAATGGATGTGCCATTCATACCATAGCACATGGGATGCAATTTTAGGCCTGCCAGTTTCTCCTGACATGGAGTCACGGTGCCCACATTTGGATGGGTCTTTTGTCATTTTAGGATGCTATATATATATATATATATATGAGAGAGAGCCATCTATCTTCCTGGAGGTAATTTTTTTTTTATTGAATATATTTATCAACATTAAATTACTTTTTTTTTATTTGGGGAGAATTTAAGTTACTTCAACCCGAGCTGGTGTTAGTGTGCGCATGAATCCGCTGATTGGACATAGCAGCTGTGGCGCCGGAGAGGCTGTTTCCACAACCACAGTCCCCTGATAGATTAAGTCTGGGTTTCCTCCACTGTCTAATGGATTATCAATGTGCAGGATTTGTTTAGTTTATTACACCTCTGCTCATTAAGGGAAAGGAGAGAATGAATGAGAAGATCGCTGATCCCTTGTTTTTTCTGTTTTCTCAACTTGACACGTATACGCAAACATTGCAATTTGGATCGATTTGAATCCCTGGTTGCATCCCAAATTACATCCTAGGCCCTGTATGGTGCACTACTTTTGAACAGAGGTCTCCTGGGCATCTGTGATTCAAATGGATCCCTATTACAATGGTACTGTGAACCAACCATCACGTACTGCCACAGAAATCATTCATTTTTCTTGGCCATTTCTGTGTTTGTATTCTGAACACATGACGACCGAGGCAGCTTTTGGTCCGACCGTCTGCCTTGTGTCTGCCCTATATTGCAGGTCCTGCAGTAATATAAAAGGAGAAGAAATGAGGTTGTGGGGAAGCTTGAATCCGTCCTCTGAAGTCACCGTCACACTGCCCTCACCAGTGATGTGAGGGATTAAAGATTTATTGAGCGTTCAGGTGCCTCCAACCTTTAGGAAAGGCTTCTGAAGTTGGTTTAATTGCAGCGTGTGTGTGTGTGTGTGTGTGTGTGTGTGTGTGTGTGTGTGTGTGTGCGCCTGCCTGCCTGCCTGCCAACGATATCGGTGTGTGGGAGCATGCATGTGAGCTAGCTGTGTGTTTGTGTGGTGAGTGCCGCTGACAGTCACAGTCAGTCACCTTTGAGCAGGGCACTGATTGAAGGATTACACCTGTACAATTAAAGTTTGTCTAATTAATACAGAGACAGAAAAGCAAACATTTAGCTATAGAGCTGATCAGCATTCTCTGCAAGTCTCTGTCCCACAGGGTTCTCAGCCAATACATTCATATAGGTAGTTTAAATACTACACAGTACTTCAGTCCATGATATACAGTAACTGTGAGCTTTACATTGATGAGCAGAACATCACAGTGGTATATCGTGAGAGCATATCCTAAATTATCTTATGTAACGGGGGGGGTTGGCAACTCTCCAAACGAATGCCTAGGCTTTAGCTCTGCGGGCTAACAGTCTTGTGGTATCCGGGGACCTAAGTTCGAACGGACTTACCCGTCGAGTTAGAGAAGCTTGGCCCCATTTCACATTGAATTCTCTCCAATGGCCTGGTGTGTGATTTGACATACAGCGATTGCGGCAGGTAAACCTCACCTGTGTGACCCCATTGTTCCTTAGCCTGTTCTGCTCTGTTCTGTCTGTGATCGCTGTCCTGTCCCTGTCTGACAGTGTTTCTGGGTACTCTGTCTATCTCCATTGTGAGAAGGCTAGCAGTTCTTGGAGCTTGACAAGCCGACTGAATTCTGGCTGTTATTCAGAGGTTCACTGAGTCAGTGGCTTACCACATCAATGGGAATGGGAAGTATACCACTGTACAGACCTGCATGGGAGTAATGTTTTGTTTTCTTTCTGGTGTCCTACCACTGTCATTGCTAAAGAGTTGTTTATCTTTTATTTATTTAGCAATTACCAATATGAAATCCTCTTTGCCTTACGGATCAAGATGAGGTCTAGTAGGATAACCAATCCACATACTTGTGTGGACCAATAGTAGTAACATGTTTTGTGTACATTAGTACCATTAGTAGTATCATGTACACTTCACAGGACCATTAGTATCAACATGTACACTCCACAGGACCATTAGTAGTATAATGTACACTCCACAGGACCATTAGTAGTATAATGTACACTCCACAGGACCATTAGTAGTAACATGTACACTCCACAGGACCATTAGTAGTAACATGTACACTCCACAGGACCATTAGTAGTAACATGTACACTCCACAGGACCATTAGTAGTAACATGTACACTCCACAGGACCATTAGTAGAAACATGTACACTCCACAGGACCATTAGTAGTAACATGTACACTCCACAGGACCATTAGTAGCAACATGTACACTCCACAGGACCATTAGTAGTAACATGTACACTCCACAGGACCATTAGTAGTAACATGTACACTCCACAGGACCATTAGTATCAACATGTACACTCCACAGGACCATTAGTATCAACATGTACACTCCACAGGACCATTAGTAGTAACATGTACACTCCACAGGACCATTAGTAGTATAATGTACACTCCACAGGACCATTAGTAGTATAATGTACACTCCACAGAACCATTAGTAGTAACATGTACACTCCACAGGACCATTAGTAGTAACATGTACACTCCACAGGACCATTAGTAGTAACATGTACACTCCACAGGACCATTAGTAGTAACATGTACACTCCACAGGACCATTAGTAGTAACATGTACACTCCACAGGACCATTAGTAGTAACATGTACACTCCACAGGACCATTAGTAGTAACATGTACACTCCACAGGACCATTAGTAGCAACATGTACACTCCACAGGACCATTAGTAGCAACATGTACACTCCACAGGACCATTAGTAGCAACATGTACACTCCACAGGACCATTAGTAGCAACATGTACACTCCACAGGACCATTAGTAGCAACATGTACACTCCACAGGACCATTAGTAGCAACATGTACACTCCACAGGACCATTAGTAGCAACATGTACACTCCACAGGACCATTAGTAGCAACATGTACACTCCACAGGACCATTAGTAGCAACATGTACACTCCACAGGACCATTAGTAGCAACATGTACACTCCACAGGACCATTAGTAGCAACATGTACACTCCACAGGACCATTAGTAGCAACATGTACACTCCACAGGACCATTAGTAGCAACATGTACACTCCACAGGACCATTAGTAGCAACATGTACACTCCACAGGACCATTAGTAGTAACATGTACATTTCATAGGACCAATAGTACTAACATGTACACTCCACAGGACCATTACATTTACATTTTACATTTAAGTCATTTAGCAGACGCTCTTATCCAGAGCGACTTACAAATTGGTGCATACACCTTATGACATCCAGTGGAACAGCCACTTGGATCTAAATCTTTTTGGGGGAGGAGAAGGGGGAGGTGAGAAGGATTACTTACCCTTACTTACCCTATCCTATCATTAGGATATCATTAGTAGTAACATGTACACTCCACAGGACCACAGGACCATTAGTAGTAACATGTACACTTCACAGGACCATTAGAAGTATCATGCACACCGTATCATGCTCACCAGGCCAGTCCCGGCAATACGACGCAGAAACCTACCCACATCCTGGTTTACTCTTTCCACCTGCCCATTACTCTCGGGGTGGAAACCCAAGGTCAGGCTGCCCGAGACCCCCAGCCGTTCCATGAATGCCCTCAACTCTGGACGTGAACTGGGTACCCCGAACAGAAACGATGTCCTCAGGCACCCAGTAGTGCCCGAAAAACATGAGTAAACAGAGCCTCTGCAGTCTGCAGGGCAGTAGGGAGACCGGGCAACGGGATGAGACGGCAGGACTTAGAAAACCGATCCACAACGACCAGGATAGTAGTACTTCCCTTAGACTGGGGAAGGTCGGTGAGAAAGTCCACCGACAAGTGCAACCACGGCCGTTGTGGAACTGGGAAGTGCTGTAACTTCCCTCTAGGTAGGTGTCGAGGAGCCTTGCTCTGAGCGCACACCGAGCAGGAGGAGACATAAAACCTCACGTCCTTAGCCAACGTGGGCCACCAGTACCTCCCCCTAAGACTCCACACTGTCCTCTCGATGCCAGCATGACCCGAGGAGGGTAGTGTATGGGCCCATCGAATCAACTTATCACGGACACTACGCGGCACGTACTGAACCCCTGCTGGACACTGAGGGGTTGCAGGTTCCAGCGGTGACGCCCGCTCGATCTCCGCGTCCACCTCCCAGACCACTGGTGCCATCAGACATGAAGCTGGGAGGATGGGAGACGGCTCAATGGACGCTCCTCGGTATCATAGAGGCTGGACAGCGAGTCGGCCTTCGTATTTTGGGAGCCTGGCCGATATGAAATCGTGAAACGAAAACGGGTAAAGAACATGGCCCACCTAGCCTGACGCGGATTCAATCTCCTCACTGCCCGGATATACTCGAGATTACAATGGTCAGTCCAGATAAGGAAAGGGTGCTTAGCCCCCTCAAGCTAATGTCTCCACACCTTCAGAGCCTTGACTACAGCTAACAACTCCCGGTCCCCCACGTCATAGTTCCGCTCCACCGGACCGAGCTTCTTCGAAGAAAAAGCGCAAGGGCGGAGCTTTGGTGGCATGCCCGAGTGCTGTGATAGCACGGCTCCCACCTCGGACGTGTCCACCTCCACTATGAACGCCAAAGAGGGGTCCGGATGCTCCAGCACGGGTGCGTCGGTGAACAGCTCCTTCAGACGACTGAAAGCTCTGTCCGCCTCTGCTGACCAGCGCAAATGTGCCGGCCCCCCCTTCGGCAGTGAGGTAATGGGAGCAGCCACCTGACCAAAACTCTGGATAAAACTGGTAATTGGCAAACTCTAAAAACCGCTGCACCTCTTTTACCGTGGTCGGAGTCGGCCAATTACGCACGGCTGTAATGCGGTCACACTCCATCACCACCCCAGAGGTGGAAATGCGATAACCCAGGAAGGAAACGGCTTGTTTGGAGAACACACATTTCTCAGCCTTGATGTACAGGTCATGCTCCAGCAGTCGCCCAAGTACCTTATGCACCAGAGACACGTGCGCGGCTCGTGTGGCAGAATAGATCAGTATGTCATCGATATACACTACCACCCCCTGCCCATGAAGATCTCTGAGAATCTCGTCTACGAAAGATTGGAAAACGGCTGGAGCATTCTTCAACCCATATGGCATGACGAGGTAATCATAATGGCCCGATGTGGTACTAAATGCGATCTTCCACTCATCTCCCCCCCGGATACGCACCAGGTTATACGCACTCCTAAGGTCCAGTTTTGTGAAGAAATGCGCCCCGTGAAATGATTCCACCGCCGTGCCGATGAGAGGTAGCGTGTAACTAAACCCCACTGTGATTGAATTTAGACCTCTATAATCAATGCACGGTCGCAGACCTCCCTCCTTCTTCATAAAAAAATAAGCTTGAGGAGACAGGTGACGTGGAGGGCCGAATGTACCCCTGTCCCAGAGATTCAGTGACGTATGTCTCCATAGCCAGTCTCCTCCTGGGACAACGGGTACACATGACGCCTTGGAAGTGCAGCGTTCTCCAGGACGTTTATTGCGCAGTCCCCACAATTGTAGTAACATGTGCAGTTCACAGGACCATTAGTATCAACATTTACATTCCACAGGACCATTAGTTGCAATATGTACAGTTCACAGAACCATTAGTATCAACATGTTCAGTTCACAGGACCATTAGTAGCAACAGGTACACTTCACAGGACCATTGGTATCAACATGTATAGTCCACAGGACCATTAGTAGGAACATGTAAACCCTACAGTCTCCAGGACCATTAGCAGTAACATGTACACTCTACAGTTCACAGGACCATTCGTAGTAACATGTACAATTTACAGTTCACAGGACCATTAGTAGTAACATGTACAATTTACAGTTCACAGGACCATTAGTAGTAACATGTACAATTTACAGTCCCCATGACCATTACTAGCAACATGTACACTCTGCAGTCCACAGAATCATTAGTTGCAACATTTACAGTTCACAGGACCATTTGCAGCAACATTTACAGTCCACAGGACCATTTGCAGCAACATTTACAGTCCACAGGACCATTTGTAGCAACATTTACAGTCCACAGGACCATTTGTAGCAACATTTACAGTCCACAGGACCATTTGTAGCAACATGTACACTCTACAGTTCACAGGATCATTAGTAGCAACATGTACACTGTACAGTTCACAGGATCATTAGTAGCAACATGTACACTGTACAGTTCACAGGATCATTAGTAGCAACATGTACACTGTACAGTTCACAGGATCATTAGTAGCAACATGTACACTGTACAGTTCACAGGATCATTAGTAGCAACATGTACACTGTACAGTTCACAGGATCATTAGTAGCAACATGTACACTGTACAGTTCACAGGATCATTAGTAGCAACATGTACATTTCACAGGACCATTTGAAACCACATTTACACTCTGCAGTCCACAGGATCATTAGTAGCAACATGTACACTGTACAGTCCATAGGATCATTAGTAGCAACATGTACACTGTACAGTCCATAGGATCATTAGTAGCAACATGTACACTGTACAGTTCACAGGACCATTAGTAGTAACATGTACAGTCCACAGGACCATCAGTAGTATCATGTACACTCCACAGGACCATTAGTAGTAGCATGTACACTCTGCAATCCACAGGATCATTAGTAGTAACATGTACACTCTGCAGTCCACATGACCATTAGTAGTAACATGTACACTCTGCAGTCCACATGACCATTAGTAGTAACATGTACACTCTGCAGTCCACATGACCATTAGTAGTAACATGTACACTCTGCAGTCCACATGACCATTAGTAGTAACATGTACACTCTGCAGTCCACATGACCATTAGTAGCAACATGTACACTCTGCAGTCCACATGACCATTAGTAGTAACATGTACACTCTGCAGTCCACATGACCATTAGTAGTAACATGTACACTCTGCAGTCCACATGACCATTAGTAGTAACATGTACACTCTGCAGTCCACATGACCATTAGTAGTAACATGTACACTCTACATTCCACATGACCATTTGTAGCAACATGTACACTCTACAGTCCATAGGACCATTTGTAGCAACATGTACAGTCCACATTTTACAGGACCATAAATTAGCAACATGTACACTTCACACGTCACAGTTCACACCTCTCTAGTATTCATACGCATTAAGTGGGTGTTGTCCAGGGTCAATACCCTGAGTGTGTGATTTTGAGCTTTCCTTAGCCTTCAATCTAGAACACTGCAAGCCATGTCCATTACAGCCCAGTCAACAGTGACTGCCTTCCAAATGGCCCCCTATTCCCTTCATAGTGCAGCACTTTTGACCAGAGCCTCTTGCCATTTGGGGCGTAGCCTGTCATTCCACAGGGGGCTAGACAATTGCAGTTTGACATTTATCTGCCAGGTCAAAAGTAATGCCATCACACGGTGACGTCATTTTGAATATTGAATAGCTTCTGTGTGTTAATGCTAGAGACGTACAGTTTCTTGTAGTGGCTGCAGCTCAATCCCCTCTTTCTGCCGATGTAAAGTTTGCGCCTATTCAATAACATGGGGCTTGTGAAAGTGGCCTTTTTCTGCACATGCAAGGATCCGGGCAAGAAAATCATTACGGACTCGTCTGTGAAACCTGAACCATGTGAGCTACAAACGAATGTCAGCACAAACACGACAGTGTCGTTTGCTTGGCTCTATGACATCCAGAAGCTTTACGACAGTCATCTGAAGGTAACCAAGTACCAGGCTGTAAAAATAGTAAAAAGTGCAGAGGGGGTCAAATGTGCCAGAAATAATGTTACCAAACATTGGTCTAAAACATGAATATAATAAAAATTCCTACGCTTTCTTATATCTCTCAGATATAGTACAGACACTTTAAAACTTTGTTCCTTATGATACATTTTTTGACTTTCTGTTTTGCCGTTTATGAATGTGTTAATCAATGCGTTTCTATGGGCTATAGCAGTAAAGGCCAAATTCAATGTTTCATCATTTTTTTCTATATATTTTTTTATACCTACGGTGGTCCTAAAACTCCAAATCAAATGGCTAAATGATACATTTTATGACCATCTTAAAACAATTATGTATGTTAGCTTAGTAGAGAGTATGATCTAAGGGCTTAGACCTACAGAGGTTTTAATATCTGTACAATGGACTGACCAGTGTCTGGGGTGGCCATGTTGGATTTGAAAGAGCACTACCTATATGGAGGGGAGGCTTGGATGGCTCGCTGTAATAACAGGGGACTGGATGTTTCAGTCTGCTCATAACTTAAATGATTCAGTGCAGAGGTCTATCTGTTCATGTATATATTCCCTATATTTAACTAGTATGTGAAGTTAGTAAAACTATTGCTTCCCAGACAAATGACATGTAGCACATACTGTACATTTTAGTATGAAGAAGCGCCTCTATTTTCAATGTCTTGTTTGCTGTATTCACAATCAAAACATTTTCTCCCCTGTTGCTATGCATGTTGGAATGGCATCAGATGTTTGGATTTGCAAGGCAAAGTATTCATAAAACCATCATTAATTTTCCCTGAACAAGCAATGTACTCCCATACTAATCAGTGTGTGAGCGATTGCGTGCCTGTGTAGATATGTGTGTGTGTACATCTGTACATATCTGAAATAGCTTGAGACAACATGACAGGCAGGTCTGCCAACAAAAATCAATACTACGTTGCCCAGACTTATCCGAGACTCTTCCCTAGCATTTCTAATAGGAGATTCTGAGAGCCAACATGTTATTGTTTTTCCTCCCCCTCCTCCTCCTTGGCTGTGTCCTGAATGGCACCCTGTGCCTTATGTTGTGCGCTACTTTTGACAAGAGCCCTGAGGCCATGATCAAAAGTAGTGCACTATAATGGAATAGTCTACTATTTAGGACACAGACTTCTGCAGCTCTTCATACAGGACCTATTGCTTGTTATTTGCCCGTTTTCTGTCGCTGTGTGACCGAAAACTGATGACAAATTGATTGATGTCTGAACTGATTAGTTTCTCATTACGACCCAACACCAAAACGACTTATCTGAATTAACAACATGGAGCTAGCTAGAGACACTGAGACGCAGACTGAGAGAGACGTGTGGGGAATGAGAATGAAAGGCATCATTTAGCTTCTAGCATTTCCTTCAACTAATAAAAGGTAAACAAACTAACCTCATTTGTTGCTATTGGAGAGATTTACTTTTGTACAATTCTGTATAGTCACACGGAGCGAAACTAGTGAACTCAAGAGCAGACTCAGACGAGGAGACTGGGATGAGGTAACCAAGGTATTTATTGAAACATGGGGGGAAGATTGAGTGCAGGCCAGTGGAAGCTCAGGCAGGTTGCTAGAAACCAGGTGCTGAGGCTGGAGCGAGAGGCGTTGGGACAGGGTAAGCAAGTCCGGAGGGGAATCCAAGGGAGCGTAGAGTGGGGAATCCAAGATAGAGTAGCAGGACTGATGAGAAGATGGACTGGAGACAGGGACCAGAGTCAGAGCGGGCAGAATGAGCAGAGATCTTACAATCTGGCAGTGTGGCGGGACTGAGTATTTGTAGAGGTCTTGATTATGGAACAGGTTGCAGCTGCTCTGACTCAGCACACCTGTCTCACACACACACACACACACACACACACACACACACACACACACACACACACACACACACACACACACACGGAGAGGGAGAGAGCACTGGTGGAGTGGGGACAGGTCAAAGAATCACAGGATGAGCACTGTGATGAGAGGGCATGGCAGGAGCAGATGTGACGGTACCCCCCCATCTCTCTTCGGGCGCCACCTGGCGGGAGGTATAGAAATCCCGTAAGAGGGAGGGGTCCAGAATGTGACGGCGGGGCACCCAGCAGCACTCCTCAGGCCCGTATCCCTCCCAGTCCACCAGGTATTGCCAGCCGCGACCCCGATGGCGCACATCCAAAAGTCGCGGGACGGTATAGGCAGAATGGTCATCGATGAGCCGAGGGGGTGGAGGAGCTGCTGCAGGTGGAGACAGGGGACTGGAGCAGACAGGTTTAATCAGGGACACATGGAAGGTTGGGTGGATCTTAAGATAATTTGGGAGTTTCAGGTGCACAGCAGAGGGGTTAATGACACGATCAATCTCAAAGGGACCAATGAATCGGGGGGCAAGTTTCCTGGAAGCAACTTTCAAAGGCATGTCCTTTGATGAGAGCCACACCCTTTGGCCTGGAGTGTAGACGGGAGCTGAAGCACGGCGACGGATATCTTGGGATTGGGTCCTGGCGGAGGCACGGTGAACGGCAGCCCTGGCCCTCCTCCAGGTACGATGACAACGGAGCATGACTGAGGGCACCGCTACCTCAACCTCTTGGGCAGGGAACAAGGGGGGTTGATAGCCCAGAGCACACTCAAAGGGTAACATACCTGACGAGGCGTTGGTGAGGGTGTTGTGTGCATATTCCACCCAGGGTAGCTGAGCAGTCCAGGAGGAAGGGTTCGATGAAGTCACACAGCGTAAGGCAGTCTCCATCTCCTGGTTGGCCCGTTCGGTCTGGCCGTTGGTCTGGGGGTGATATCCAGATGAAAGACTAACGTTAATTCCAAGTGCTGAACAAAAGATCTCCATATCTAGGATGTAAACTGGGGTCCCCTGTTGGAAACGATGTCAGTAGGCATGCCATGCAGCCGAAAGACATGGGATACCAGCAGGTCCGCAGTCTCTCTGGAGGATGGAAGCTTGGAGAGGGGAATGAAGTGAGCCGCTTTGGAAAATATGTCGATGATGGTGAGGATGACTGAGTTACCATTACATGGGGGAAGGCTAGTGACGAAGTCCAGAGCTATGTGTGACCAGGGGCGACTGGGTATGGGAAGAAGCCGAAGCAGACCGGAAGTGGGTTTGGTGGAGGTTTTGTTCTGGGCACAGACCGAGCAGGCTGAGACAAACTCCCGGATGTCTCTCTCCATGGTGGTCCACCAAAAGCGCTGACGCAGGAAGTTGACAGTCCGGTTCATGCCAGGGTGACAGGTGAGGTGAGTAGAATGGGCCCAGTGAAGAACTTCAGAGCGAACGGAATCTGGAACAAACAGAGCCTTTCTAGAACCGTGACCTGGGTCAGGCTGGTTCTGCTGAGCCTGGCGAACACGGGACTCAATCTCCCAGGAGACAGCGACAACAATGCAGGTGGATGGCATAATAGTCTCTGGCTCGGAACCTGTGTTGTCGGTGGTGAACTGATGGGAGAGGGTGTCAGGCTTGGTATTCTTAGATCCGGGGCGATAAGTGAGTGAACAATACCCACCTGGCCTGCTGGGAGTTAAGATGTTTGGCGGTCTGGATGTAGGACAAGTTTTTGTGATCCGTCCACACAATGAAGAGTGAGAGTGGTGAGGGGCTGCCAAACGGCTGTAGAAACGTCTGTAAAAATTAGCAAACCCCAGGAAATGCTGTAACTGCTTCAGAATCGAGGGCACAGGCCACTCTGTGACTGCCCTGTCCTTGGCAGGGTCCATCCGTAATGGTCCTTGTGCAATTATGTAACCCAGGAAGGACACAGAGGAAGCATGAAACTCATTTCTCAACCTTACAAAAAGCTTATTCTCCAACATCCATTGGAGAGCTTGGCGAACATGTTGCTGGTGAGCCTCAGGGTTCTTAGAAAAAATATGAATGTCATCCACATAGACAAAAAAAACGAAGCGTCCAATCACATCCCTCCGAACGTCATTAACCAGGCTATGGAAAACAGCAGGGGCGTTAGTGAGACCAAATGGCATGACCAAATACTCAGTGTCTAAGTGGTGTTTTGAACACCGTTTTCCACTTGTCCCCCTCTCTGATGCGGACAAGGTGGTAGGCATTCCAGAGGCTGAGTTTAGTGAACACCGTGGCACCATGGAGAGGGGGGGGGGGCAGAACTGATGAGTGTCAAGGGATACTTGTTCCTAACAGTGATACTATTCAGCCCACGGAAGTCTATGTACTGCCTCAGTGACCCATCTATTTTCTTGACAAAGAAAAAACCAGCCAGAGAAAAAAAACCAGAGAGGAAGAAGGCCTGACATGCAGCCATGTAATCCTGGATGTACCCCTCCATAGCCTCTTTCTCGGGGCCATACAAGAGTGCCATCTAGCAAGGGTCTGGGGGAAGATGGACCGGCTCTTTGCTCAACAGTATATCCCTCACAAGTGTCGAGCCACCCCCTTTAGCTGGCCGCAGTGAACAGGTGGAGGTAAAGTGACCAACCTGGCCACAGTATAGGCAGCTCCTAGTGCTGACTCGCCGCTGCCTCTCCCCGGGAGAGAGACGGGCCTGGTCGAGCCGTGTGGGTTCGGGTTCTGCCCTCTCTCTCCGACGCTCACAGAGACAGTTGTCGATGTGGATGGCGAGAGAGATGAGCTCCTCGAGTCCATCAGGCTCATCCCTGGACACCAACTCATCCTTGATGGTCTCGGTGAGAGCGTTCTGGAATGCTCCCTGACGGGCCTCCTCATTCCAACCGCTCTCAGCGGCGAGGGTGTGAAACTGGTGGATTGATGAAATTATGGATTAGTGAAAATAGATAAATATGTTAGTAGAAAAAACTGAATGTGTGATATTACCTTAGATGGATAATGACATTTTGGATTGGAGAACTTACTATAGAGATGCTTTGTTATTCGAAATAAATTGTTATTGCCATTGATCAAGGATTTAAATGTTGTGGTCTAGTGAAGGACGTAGTGTCTTCCAGTCACACACTTATCCTACACACAAGCACAAACCACTTTTCTCATGAACAGTAAAGTTAGGAGAACGTTTCCCAGTGCACAAACTTCTCTGCCTCTGACTGCCTCCCATGGTCTTCAGGATGTTATGATATAAACTGAGGGACTGTACTTTTGTCTGTTTTAAAAAGCACAAGCCATGGTACTCTCCTAATGGCAGGTTTTATTTTCAGACTCGCTTTTATTTATGTGCAGCAAAGTTTGGAAAAAGTTTCTCTGTGCACTGACCTTTTTGTCACTTGTTGCCTCCCACGGCTATCGCCATGGTGATGCAGCAGAGGGTGAAAATTACCCAGATTCTTCAGCGATAATTGACTGTACAGTAAGTCTCAATGTATCATTTCCATCACATCTGACATTTACTGTAGACTGTGACACCAGCACCAGCTCTTTATATCAGTCCCTGTGTGGTTGTATGGTGATGGTTGACCCCAAGCCTGTTAGATAAGCACCATTTCCCTGTGACTCTGTTGTTTTTTAGATGGGTGAAAACGATCTGTCTCTCGCCTTTTAAAATCTATGTTAAAAAGCTCCAGAGGGTCAGCTGTTGTCGGGCAGATGACATGTTAGTTGTTTTGGCATCTTTCAATAGGGAGATGTGTAGAAGCTGTGAAATACAGCACCTTTTTTTTGTTCTGACTGTGTTGCGTTGTACTTGACCCTGTGGAAAGGAATACGTAGCCATATGTCGCTATCTGTTGATTGTCATTAGAATTTATTTATGGGAATGTCTATAAACGAGACATTATTTGATTGATATCCAAATGGCTTACAGTAAAGCTCTAGCTGTACGCCAAGTTTATTGGCAAAATGTCTAGTATTTTTCTGTCATGAATGAAATGAGTTGGAATGCGATCGAAGCTGGGAGCTTTAATTCTACATGGCAGGCAGGAAATTGTGGAGTCAAGCATAGTGTGCTAAAACAGCATTGAGGTCAACAGGGTTTTTCATACTTTGAAAACTAAAGATAGGCTGGGTGTACTGTGTAGACGAATGGGGAAGGTGAGGGTTATTAAAAAAAACTATGGAAGGTGCGATAGCATCAGGATATGTGATACGTCTGGTTTAAATGAAAAATGTGTATCAGGAGGTCGTGCTTGGCAGATTCACTTTATTGCCCCTTTTGAATGCTATGAGTTTGAGGTAAAAGAGCTTAGATTTTCCTTTAAGATTTGACCTTGATATATTAACAAATTAGTAGGGTCAGGTTGTTTTCTGCACTAGTCTTGTATTTTATTTGCTGAATAATTTTTACTTTGGAACATTCCTACTATACACAACCCCTTTTGGACTCCAATTCAAGTCAAGAGTCAAGAGTTGATGGTGGAAATTCCGACAGCCAAGGTTGAAGCGCTGCCCCGAGGTCGAAGGCAGGTTCCATATCGGACATTTGACTCCCCCACACCCCTTCCAAAAATCTTCCAATCTCTTTGTGAAGGAGTATCAAACATTTCCCTCTAACTAGGTATGTTGAAAAAGAGATTCCCTCGATGCCAAAATACCATCACCAAAACAAGAAATCCCCTCACGGCTCTAGCTACAGCCTCCCAAACTTCCAAGTCTCTGTTTTCAGAAGCTTCACCGACATCCGCTGACCTTCAGAAACACCAAACATGCATTAATATTTCAATACTTTTCCTCCTTAACCCCTCGATCCACAGAGGTTAAACCTGAATTAAGTTAGACTGATTAATAGGAGATGGCACATTCTATGTGGCATTAATAACTAATGTAGAGTGTTTCACCTTACCTTTGTTTCAGCATGTATCCAAGTTTTGCCCATTTTACTTTTTTAAAACATAAACAAACAAAAAAAGTTTCAATTTAATGTACCTCTTTTGGAACACAGTTCAGTTTTGAGTAGAACATCAGCAATTAATGACAACTGCATTACCTCACCTACTGTTATCATTAACATAAACTGTGGGAGTGAAGTCAGTATGGGGTTAGCGAGGCTGGATCGGGTGTTTGTATGTAAAACAGTCTTAATCATTATCATTTCAGGCTCAATGTGTTGGTGGTCATTGAAGTTATGGACTCAACTTGATGTCTTTTCCCCACTGTTTCTCCTTCTGCGCTCGGTATGTTCTTGATAGAATCTTACATTGTCATTAGTAGCCCTTGATTGCAACGAGGCAGACTATTTAAAAAAATGTTTTTATTGAAATTTCAAGGAAATGTTCAGATAATATTTCATATTTAGGGGCAAAGTGATAGGACAACCAACATATTGAATTGACTGAAGTAAAGGATTGGACAGCCAAGAAATAGAGGCTCCCACGCTGAGGTCTGTCCAACGCTGGTCCGACCAAGCTGACTCCACACTCCAAGACTGCTTCCATCACGTGGACTGGGACATGTTTCGTATTGCGTCAGATAACAATATTGACGAATACGCTGATTCGTTGTGCGAGTTCATTAGAACGTGCGTTGAAGATGTCGTTCCCATAGCAACGATAAAAACATTCCCTAACCAGAAACCGTGGATTGATGGCAGCATTCGAGTGAAACTGAAAGCGCGAACCACTGCTTTTAATCAGGGCAAGGTGTCTAGTAACATGACCGAATACAAACAGTGCAGCTATTCCCTCCGCAAGGCTATCAAACAAGCTAAGCGTCAGTACAGAGACAAAGTAGAATCTCAATTCAACGGCTCAGACACGAGGCATGTGGCAGGGTCTACAGTCAATCACGGACTACAAGAAGAAACCCAGCCCAGTCACGGACCAGGATGTCTTGCTCCCAGGCAGACTAAATAACTTTTTTGCCCGCTTTGAGGACAATACAGTGCCACTGACACGGCCTGCAACGAAAACATGCGGTCTCTCCTTCACTGCAGCCGAGGTGAGTAAGACATTTAAACGTGTTAACCCTCGCAAGGCTGCAGGCCCAGACTGTATCCCCAGCCGCGCCCTCAGAGCATGCGCAGACCAGCTGGCCGGTGTGTTTACGGACATATTCAATCAATCCCTATACCAGTCTGCTGTTCCCACATGCTTCAAGAGGGCCACCATTGTTCCTCTTCCCAAGAAAGCTAAGGTAACTGAGCTAAACGACTACCGCCCCGCAGCACTCACTTCCGTCATCATGAAGTGCTTTGAGAGACTAGTCAAGGACCATATCATCTCCACCCTACCTGACACCCAGACCCACTCCAATTTGCTTACCGCCCAAATAGGTCCACAGACGATGCAATCTCAACCACACTGCACACTGCCCTAACCCATCTGGACAAGAGGAATACCTATGTGAGAATGCTGTTCATCGACTACAGCTCGGCATTCAACACCATAGTACCCTCCAAGCTCGTCATCAAGCTCGAGACCCTGGGTCTTGACCCCGCCCTGTGCAACTGGGTACTGGACTTCCTGACGGGCCGCCCCCAGGTGGTGAGGGTAGGCAACAACATCTCCTCCCCGCTGATCCTCAACACGGGGGCCCCACAAGGGTGCGTTCTGAGCCCTCTCCTGTACTCCCTGTTCACCCACGACTGCGTGGCCACGCACGCCTCCAACTCAATCATCAAGTTTGCGGACGACACAACAGTGGTAGGCTTGATTACCAACAACGACGAGACGGCCTACAGGGGGAGGTGAGGGCCCTCGGAGTGTGGTGTCAGGAAAATAACCTCACACTCAACGTCAACAAAACTAAGGAGATGATTGTGGACTTCAGGAAACAGCAGAGGGAACACCCCCCTATCCACATCGATGGAACAGTAGTGGAGAGGGTAGCAAGTTTTAAGTTCCTCGGCATACACATCACAGACAAACTGAATTGGTCCACTCACACAGACAGCGTCGTGAAGAAGGCGCCAGCAGCGCCTCTTCAACCTCAGGAGGCTGAAGAAATTCGGCTTGTCACCAAAAGCACTCACAAACTTCTACAGATGCACAAACGAGAGCATCCTGGCGGGCTGTATCACCGCCTGGTACGGCAACTGCTCCGCCCTCAACCGTAAGGCTCTCCAGAGGGTAGTGAGGTCTGCACAACGCATCACCGGGGGCAAACTACCTGCCCTCCAGGACACCTACACCACCCGACGTTACAGGAAGGCCATAAAGATCATCAAGGACATCAACCACCGGAGCCACTGCCTGTTCACCCCGCTATCATCCAGAAGGCGAGGTCAGTACAGGTGCATCAAAGCTGGGACCGAGAGACTGAAAAACAGCTTCTATCTCAAGGCCATCAGACTGTTAAACAGCCACCACTAACATTGAGTGGCTGCTGCCAACACACTGACATTGACACTGACCCAACTCCAGCCACTTTAATAATGGGAAATGATGTAAATATATCACTAGCCACTTTAAACAATGCTACCTTATATAATGTTACTTACCCTACATTATTCATCTCATATGCATACGTATATACTGTACTCTATATCATCGACTGCATCCTTATGTAATACATGTATCACTAGCCACTTTAACTATGCCACTTTGTTTACTTTGTCTACATACTCATCTCATATGTATATACTGTACTCGATACCATCTACTGTATGCTGCCCCGTACCATCACTCATTCATATATCCTTATGTACATATTCTTTATCCCCTTACACTGTGTATAAGACAGTAGTTTTGGAATTGTTAGTTAGATTACTTGTTGGTTATTACTGCATTGTCGGAACTAGAAGCACAAGCATTTCGCTACACTCGCATTAACATCTGCTGACCATGTGTATGTGACAAATTAAATTTGATTTGATTTGAGAAATACAAATCTCTGATCTTGTAAGGTAGTAGTTTACTTGAACACATCTTCTCAGTCTTCTCCCACTTGACTGTGCAGAAATAGATAGGAGAAAGAAAATGGTGACTTTGATTGTCTCGTGTCTGTTTAGGCAAATCTGTTAACTTAACTGGGTGAAAGGAATTAAAGTATGGGATTTTGCGAATGGAGTGATGGTGCTCATTTGACTTACGGCAAATGTATGATGTATGATTGGACTATATGTAATTAAACCCGTGTGTGTGTGTGTGTGTGTGTGTGTCTAATATTGCTGTCAATCTTGAGCTGTGACAGATGATGGAAGTCATCACAACTTGATGAGATATCGGTTTATATGAATATTCCAGGAAGATACGCTACTAACAATGGTGACGATAATAATAACTATAAAAATCTACATTTGTCATTAGCTGTGAATTGGCATTGGCATTTTTAATTCAACATGGGCCCAAATGACCCCCTGGAGCGCTCCTCCCCAAAATATGATCCATGGTGATTATACTGCTTGCATCGCCCCTTGATTCAAAACAAAGTGAAACGCTGTCTCATTTGTTTCAATCGCTCCCCTTAATGTTGGCCGAACCGCTAGCCATCTCCATAGGGCAAATGGGTTATCTACGGATTCTAAGCCTTAATTTTTTACACCCAATTTAGCACTTTGCACGTTTTCTATAACGCAAAATCAATTATTAACATTGACCTAACGACATTGATGTATTTAGGGCTTTGAAGAGCTTCGCTGAAAAAAATGTATTCTCAAACCTCGTGCTCATCCTCCTGACCGAATCCAAAACAGAAAACTGACATTGATGATACACATATTATCACTTCCCAAGCACCTTGTTACCGGATGCTACGTGGCTCCAATTTAGGCCTTGAGTAATTACCATTGGGCAGGCTTCTCGGCTAATAGTGACCCCAAAACGGTTGATAATTGAAGCAGTATGAATGAAGCCCTTAATTATGGCTCCCTCCTTAAAATAGAATTTGATAAATGCAGGCTTTGTGACTCATATTGAGGATGCTTCCTGTTTATCTTCTGTCAGATGGGAGCAGAGGATGGATTCATTTCAGTCGGGTATTCTGATCTATTTGTTTTAACTCAAAGATTATATGTTGTTAAAGCTTGTTTTTATTTTATTTGGCGTTGTCGGAAGACTACAGTTTAGAGGGGTTCCCTGCCTGACTTTTACATTCATGAACGCACGACTGTAAGTCGCTTTGGATAGAATGGCATATGATTTTCAATATTGTTTTGTGTGTTTACATTTTATAGATGTGGGTTTTACAATATAAATACAATTGATTAAGTACCCCTCTTCTCAGTTTCAAATGATTCTAGCGAAAGTTTGTAAAAAACAGTGAGTGATGACTAGAAGTTTGATGACTTATTTTTTTTGCTCAACCCAATGCCACTTTAAAATCTCCCCAGCATTACAGCCGAGGCTGGAATAATGCAGTATTATGAATTACACATAGAGACTATTGATTCTAGCTGGACTTTCTATCTTTTTTTCGATGTCTGGAATTGGATGCCACCGTCGGTTGATGAATGGAGGATCCACGGTCGGCTTTAATATTTCATGTTTGTTTCTGGCAACTAGGTTATTTTCCTCAACAACATAAGCAATATCTCAGACCCTTTCAAAAAGTTTATTTTTCCTGCCAATGTGATTGAACCAGGGAAACTCCGAGCTGAAGTTCGAATGAGTTGTCCCTGTTCCTGTTCCTGGCCCTTTAAAAGGTTGCAGTGAACACCCCAACCAGTGGGTGGCAGTAGCACACTGGGGCTCTCTTAAAGCTCACTGACGGAGTGGAGTTAGAGGCGTTACATTGTCTAGACTGCATCTCAATAGTCTACAGTGGCATCCTCTTCTCCTTCATCTGGATTGACGTGAAATCACAATAGAGGTGAAAACAACATTTTGATGGAATTTTATTGACGCCTTCATGTCAGATACACCGTTGTGTGGTATTTTCACAAGTATGTGTTGAATACAGAAAGCTTTTCCAGGGCTGTAGCCTAGTCAGTTTGTGATCCGTTGGCATTGCTGAAGTATAGATGGGAAAATGTATTTATTGTAATGCTGAGCGTGACAATCCATGCCCAAATGATTTTGACATTGTGCGGCGTGCACTTTGCAGCCAAAAGTTACAGTGCATTGGAAACATGAATGTCCTTTCAAAGCGTTCTTGTATTGAGTATCAGTGAAACATCCCATCAGCATCTCCAGTTCTGGGTAAGCACCCAGAACATGTCTTACGCTCCGGTAGCTTACATTATGCATTATCACCGACAGGTAACGCTCGAACGAGTGATATTACCATCTTTGATAAATTGTTTTTAAATCTGCTCGTAATTTCATTTGCAGTAAATTTCCACAACTCTGAGAGCAGTCATCTTTTCTCGCAGATCAGCTTACATGACCTCCATCTCTACTCCTAACTATGTTAGACCCTAAACTAGAGTGGGTCATTAAGCTTGGTTTTCATCCTCTCCTCCTCTTCCCCCTCTCACTCCCTCTACGTCTCTCCCACATTTCTCTGATCATATAAACTCAGCAAGAAAAGAAATGTCCCTTTTTCAGGACCCTGTCTTTCAAAGATAATTCGTAAAAATCCAAATAACGTCACAGATCGTAATTGTAAAGGGTTTCCCATGATTGTTCAATGAACCATAAACATTTAATGAACATGCACCTGTGGAACGGTCGTTAAGACACTAACAGCTTACAGACTGTAGGCAATTAAGGTCACAGTTATGAAAATTTAGGACACTAAAGAGGCCTTTCTACTGACTCTGAAAAACACCAAAAGAAAGATTCCCAGGTACCCTGCTCATCTGCGTGAACGTGCCTTAGGCATGCTGTAAGGAGGCATGAGGACTGTAGATGTGGCCAGGGCAAAAAATGTCTGTACTGCGAGACGCCTAAGACAGCGCTACAGGGAGGCAGGACAGACAGCTGATCATCCTCGCAGTGACAGACCACGTGTAACAACACCTGCACAGGATCGGTACATCCGAACATCACACCTGTGGGACAGGTACAGGATGGCAACAACAACTGCCCGAGTTACACCAGTAATGCACAATCCCTCCATCAGTACTCAGACTGTCCGCAATAGGCTGAGAGAGGCTGGACTGAGGGCTTGTAGGCCTGTTGTAAGGCAGGTCCTCACCAGACATCACTGGCAACAACGTCGCCTATGGGCACAAACCCACCATCGTTGGACCAGACAGGACTGGCAAAAGGTGCCCTTCACTGACGAGTCGTGGTTTTGTCTCACCAGGGGTGATGGTTGGATTCGCGTTTATCGTCTAAGGAATGAGCGTTTCACCGAGTCCTGTACTCTGGAGCGGGATCGATTTGGAGGTGGAGGGTCCGTCAAGATCTGGGGCGGTGTGTCACAGCATCATCGGACTGAGCTGGTTGCCATTACAGGCAATCTCAACGCTGTGCGTTACAGGGAAGATATCCTCCTCCCTCATGTGGTACCCTACCTGCAGGCTCATCCTGACATAGCCCTCCAACATGACGATGCCACCAGCCATACTGCTCGCCCTGTGCGTGATTTCCTGCAAGACAGGAATGTCGGTGGTCTGCCATGACCAGCGAAGAGCCCGGATCTCAATCCCATTGAGTACGTCTGGGACCTGTTGGATCGGAGGATGAGGGCTATTCCCCTCAGGAATGTCCGGGAACTTGCAGGTGCCTTGGTGGAAGAGTGGGGTAACATCTCACAGCAAGAAGTGGCAAATCTGGTGCAGTCAATGAGGAGGAGATGCACTGCAGTACTTAATGCAGCTGGTGGCCACACCAGATACTGACTGTTACTTTTGATTTTGACCCCCCTTTGTTCAGGGGCACATTATTCCATTTATGTTAGTCACATGTCTGTGGAACCTGTTCAGTTTGTCTCAGTTGTTGAATCTTATGTTCATACAAATATTTACCCATTTTAAGTTTGCTGAAAATAAACGCAGTTGACAGTGAGAGGATGTTTCTTTTTTTGCTGAGTTTATCTATCCTCTCTCTCCACTCACTTGCTCTCTCTCTCCACTCACTCTCTCGCTCTACCCCCTTTTCTCTCCCCCTCTCTCTCCCTCTTTCTCTCCCCATACCTCTCTATCCCCTCTACTCTTTCTCTCCCCCTCTTCTCTCTACCTCTCTCTCTCTCCTCTCCCCTTCTCTCTCCTCCCTCCTTTCCTTCTCTCCCCTCTCTCTCTCCCTCTTCTATCTCTACCCCGTCACTCTCTCTCTACCCCTCTCGCTCACCCTCTCGCTCACCCTCTCTCTCGCTCTCTCTTCTCTCTCTACCTCTCTCTCTCCCTCTTCTATTTATTTCTACCCCGTCTCTATCTATCTCTACCCCTCTCTCACCCTCTCTCATATGTCTCTATCCCCCTCTAAATCTATCTATCCTTTTCTCTCTCCCCCTTTCTACCCCTCTCTCCCCCTCTCTCTTTCCATATCACTCGTTCTTTTCTTTATCTCTCTCTATCCCCTCCCTCTCTTCTCTCTCTCTTCTCTCCACCCCCTCCCCCCCTCCCTCTACTCCGGGTGAGTAATGTTGGTAAAATGTGTAATGAGGAGCCTTTCTCTCATTGTTGTATTAGTTTTCAGGCTGGGTGGCGATGCATCAAAACATAAAGCATTTTGGGCCTCGTTAAGGAGCCATTATGGGATGAAGACTGCGGAGCGGTCGCATAATCCACAAGATGAATGTGGAAACGATCCGACTAACGATTCACCGCGCAAACCGCGTTAGAACAGACCTAGAACCCCTGTCCTGGATGAAAGGGAGAGTAAGAGGGGAGAGAAACGGCTCTTCTCTTAACGTATTGCCCTGCTGAAAGCTGCTACCGCTTTAGCGATTGACAGGAATCTTCTATGGCAGGGCCAAACTAGATACTGGGGCCTCCCAAAGGTGCATATTTTGTTTTTTGCCCGAGCAATACACAGCTAATTCAATCAAATGAGCTCGATGAGTTGGTTATTTGAATCAGCTGTGTAGTGCTAGGGCAAAAAACTCAAACTTGCACCTGTGGGAGGCCCCAGGACCGGGTTTGGGAAACCGTGGTCTGTGGAATCCTGCGTTTTAGGACAGAACCCGGCCCTGGAGGAGGGAGAAGCGAGTAGCATTCCTCGTTTCAACGTGTCGCCCCCTGAAAGCCGTTACCCGCTCTGGCCCGCCTGCGTTAGGGAAGCATGTTATCATCCACTGAACAATTGACGGGAATGATCTACAGCATCTCGCCCCCTACATTCTCTCTACTAAACTGACATTGAATCCTTGATGCAACTCTAGTTTTGATTCATACAATTGTGTTGTTAGGCAATATCACGTACACTGTTGTCAGTGCTTAGCAAATGAAACCAATGTTACGAAATTCAAGTAACACACCATTAAAACTCTCATTAACCGCTAATAAATAATGCATTGTATTTTCATGAAAGAAACTGCATAAATCAGGAATCCATTAAATATATTGTATACAACAACGAGTTTCCCACAGATGTATAGCCTATTTATGATCATACCAGATTATCTTATGTAAATGTAAACGCCTGAACTCAGTTTATCAGTAGTTTAGGTCTTATTCATTTCAATCCTGCCCTGAAAAGTGCATAACTGTGTAAACTAATTTGAGCAATGGATTGGAAGGAGATACGCGGCGTGAATACATGAACACATTTAACGTCAACATCACAGCTCCGAGTACAGCAGGTAGCACTACATCGATAAGTATCTAACTAACTGTCTTGTTCCATATCCTCCTGTGTAGGCATTCATGCATGTCTTTGCCTTGTTGTCATTAGCAAACACAAAGGTCGCTTGACCCAAATCATTCAATTGTATTTTCTACTCGGTACCAGGCATTGATTCATTATGAATCTGGGTTCAATGAAACACATACAAATGGAAGGCCACAAACTATGTCTGGGAAGACACGCACGCACGCACACACGCACACACTCTGTCCGTCCCCACTCTCTCCGTCCGTCCCCACTCTCTCCGTCCGTCCCCACTCTCTCCGTCCGTCCCCACTCTCTCCGTCCGTCCCCACTCTCTCCGTCCGTCCCCACTCTCTCCGTCCGTCCCCACTCTCTCCCTCGGTCCCCACTCTCTCCCTCGGTCCCCACTCTCTCCCTCGGTCCCCACTCTCTCCCTCGGTCCCCACTCTCTCCCTCGGTCCCCACTCTCTCCCTCGGTCCCCGGTCCCCCTCGGTCCCCACTCTCCCCCTCGGTCCCCACTCTCTCCCCCTCGGTCCCCACTCTCCCCCTCGGTCCCCACTCTCCCCCGTCCGTCCCCACTCTCTCCCTCGGTCCCCGGTCCCCCTCGGTCCCCGGTCCCCACTCTCCCCGTCCGTCCCCCTCGGTCCCGGTCCCCACTCTCCCCGTCCGTCCCCACTCTCCCCGTCCGTCCCCACTCTCCCCGTCCGTCCCCACTCTCCCCGTCCGTCCCCACTCTCCCCGTCCGTCCCCACTCTCCCCGTCCGTCCCCCCACTCCCCCCGTCCGTCCCCACTCTCCCCGTCCGTCCCCACTCGTCCGTCCCCACTCGTCCGTCCCCACTCGTCCGTCCCCACTCTCCCCGTCCGTCCCCACTCTCCCCGTCCGTCCCCACTCTCTCCGTCCGTCCCCACTCTCTCCGTCCGTCCCCACTCTCTCCGTCCGTCCCCACTCTCTCCGTCCGTCCCCACTCTCTCCTCCGTCCGTCCCCACTCTCTCCTCCGTCCGTCCCCACTCTCTCCTCCGTCCGTCCCCACTCTCTCCTCCGTCCGTCCCCACTCTCTCCTCCGTCCGTCCCCACTCTCTCTCCGTCCGTCCCCACTCTCTCCCCGTCCGTCCCCACTCTCTCCCCGTCCGTCCCCACTCTCTCCCCGTCCGTCCCCACTCTCTCCCCGTCCGTCCCCACTCTCTCCCCCGTCCGTCCCCTCTCTCCCCTCCGTCCCCACTCTCTCCCCGTCCGTCCCCACTCTCTCCCCGTCCGTCCCCACTCTCTCCCCCGTCCGTCCCCACTCTCTCCCCGTCCGTCCCCACTCTCTCCCCGTCCGTCCCCACTCTCTCCCCCCGTCCGTCCCCACTCTCTCCCCGTCCGTCCCCACTCTCTCCCCGTCCGTCCCCACTCTCTCCCCGTCCGTCCCCACTCTCTCCCCGTCCGTCCCCACTCTCTCCCCGTCCGTCCCCACTCTCTCCCCGTCCGTCCCCACTCTCTCCCCCGTCCGTCCCCACTCTCTCCCCCGTCCGTCCCCACTCTCTCCCCGTCCGTCCCCACTCTCTCCCCCGTCCGTCCCCACTCTCTCCCCCGTCCGTCCCCACTCTCTCCCCCCGTCCGTCCCCACTCTCTCCCCGTCCGTCCCCACTCTCTCCCCGTCCGTCCCCACTCTCCCCCGTCCGTCCCCACTCTCTCCCCCCGTCCGTCCCCACTCTCTCCCCGTCCGTCCCCACTCTCTCCCCCGTCCGTCCCCACTCTCTCCCCCGTCCGTCCCCACTCTCTCCCCCGTCCGTCCCCACTCTCTCCCCCGTCCGTCCCCACTCTCTCCCCCGTCCGTCCCCACTCTCTCCCCCGTCCGTCCCCACTCTCTCCCCCGTCCGTCCCCACTCTCTCCTCCGTCCGTCCCCACTCTCTCCTCCGTCCGTCCCCACTCTCTCCTCCGTCCGTCCCCACTCTCTCCTCCGTCCGTCCCCACTCTCTCCTCCGTCCGTCCCCACTCTCTCCTCCGTCCGTCCCCACTCTCTCCTCCGTCCGTCCCCACTCTCTCCTCCGTCCGTCCCCACTCTCTCCTCCGTCCGTCCCCACTCTCTCCTCCGTCCGTCCCCACTCTCTCCTCCGTCCGTCCCCACTCTCTCCTCCGTCCGTCCCCACTCTCTCCTCCGTCCGTCCCCACTCTCTCCTCCGTCCGTCCCCACTCTCTCCTCCGTCCGTCCCCCCTCTCTCCTCCGTCCGTCCGTCCCCACTCTCTCCTCCGTCCGTCCGTCCCCACATTCTCCGTCCGTCCCCACATTCTCCGTCCGTCCCCACATTCTCCGTCCGTCCCCACATTCTCCGTCCGTCCCCACATTCCGTCCGTCCCCGTCCGTCCCCATTTCTCCGTCCGTCCCCACATTCTCCGTCCGTCCCCACATTTCTCCGTCCGTCCCCACATTCTCCGTCCGTCCCCACATTCTCCGTCCGTCCCCACTCCCTCCGTCCGTCCCCACTCCCTCCGTCCGTCCCCACTCCCTCCGTCCGTCCCCACTCCCTCCGTCCGTCCCCACTCCCTCCGTCCGTCCCCACTCCCTCCGTCCGTCCCCACTCCCTCCGTCCGTCCCCACTCCCTCCGTCCGTCCCCACTCCCTCCGTCCGTCCCCACTCCCTCCGTCCGTCCCCACTCCCTCCGTCCGTCCCCACATTCTCCGTCCGTCCCCACATTCTCCGTCCGTCCCCACATTCTCCGTCCGTCCCCACATTCTCCGTCCGTCCCCACATTCTCCGTCCGTCCCCACATTCTCCGTCCGTCCCACATTCTCCGTCCGTCCACATTCTCCGTCCGTCCCCACATTCTCCGTCCGTCCCCATTCTCCGTCCGTCCCCACATTCTCCGTCCGTCCCCCTCCATTCTCCGTCCGTCCCCACATTCTCCGTCCGTCCCCACATTCTCCGTCCGTCCCCACATTCTCCGTCCGTCCCCACATTCTCCGTCCGTCCCCACATTCTCCGTCCGTCCCCACATTCTCCGTCCGTCCCCACATTCTCCGTCCGTCCCCACATTCTCCGTCCGTCCCCACATTCTCCGTCCGTCCCCACATTCTCCGTCCGTCCCCACTCCCTCCGTCCGTCCCCACTCCCTCCGTCCGTCCCCACTCCCTCCGTCCGTCCCCACTCCCTCCGTCCGTCCCCACTCCCTCCGTCCGTCCCCACTCCCTCCGTCCGTCCCCCACTCCGTCCTCCCTCCGTCCGTCCCCACTCCCTCCGTCCGTCCCCACATTCTCCGTCCGTCCCCACATTCTCCGTCCGTCCCCACATTCTCCGTCCGTCCCCACATTCTCCGTCCGTCCCCACATTCTCCGTCCGTCCCCACATTCTCCGTCCGTCCCCACATTCTCCGTCCGTCCCCACATCCCTCCGTCCGTCCCCACATTCTCCGTCCGTCCCCACTCCCTCCGTCCGTCCCCACTCCCTCCGTCCGTCCCCACTCCCTCCGTCCGTCCCCACTCCCTCCGTCCGTCCCCACTCCCTCCGTCCGTCCCCACTCCCTCCGTCCGTCCCCACTCCCTCCGTCCGTCCCCACTCCCTCCGTCCGTCCCCACTCCCTCCGTCCGTCCCCACTCCCTCCGTCCGTCCCCACATTCTCCGTCCGTCCCCACATTCTCCGTCCGTCCCACATTCTCCGTCCGTCCGTCATTTCCCTCCTCCGTCCCCACATTCTCCGTCCGTCCCCACATTCTCCGTCCGTCCGTCCCCACTCCCTCCCTCCGTCCCCACTCCCTCCCTCCGTCCCCACTCCTTCCATCCCCACATTCTCCGTCCGTCCCCACTCCATCCGTCCCCACTCCCTCCATCCCCACATTCTCCGTCCGTCCCCACTCCCTCCATTTCCACTCTATGCAATTGATTTCAGATCCCATTCCTCTGGACCTGATGTTATCTATCCAGCAATAAGAGTGGGTGATGTCGGCTTGAGTAATGACTTGGGAAATACAAGAAAGAGGTGGATAGAAAGTGAAGGAGCAATAGGTATTCACTTTGTCTAGATAGTGAACTTTGAAGCCATTTCCTTGTGTGTTCTTTTTCTTTGAGTGAAGAGTGGGACATACATAACATGGATTTCTTTTGTGGCCAGGTTATCCGTAGATATCAAGAATCCAATGCATTTCTTATTCCCGGGAGGTCTATAATCTCTTGTGTTCACCTTGTCATAAAGTCCTGCCCTGGGATTTGAATCAGACACGGTGTCATTGATAAACAACAGAAATTCAGCCAGGTGGAGATTGAAGTGGTTGAATTTGCCAATAGAATGACAAGATGTTCTTAGGACACGCAAAGATAACAAATCACTGACCACCCTCAAGCTCTGAACCTGAAGGCTGTCTGTCTGGTACTGACCACTCTCTAGCTCTGAACCTGAAGGCTAGAGTCTAAAGCCTGGCAGAGAACAGGCACAGTAGAATATCTCTCTCTGTCTCCCTTCCTTCCTCTGTCTCCCTTCCTTCCTCTGTCTCCCTTCCTTCCTCTGTCTCCCTTCCTTCCTCTGTCTCCCTTCCTTCCTCTGTCTCCCTTCCTTCCTCTGTCTCCCTTCCTTCCTCTGTCTCCCTTCCTTCCTTCCTCTGTCTCCCTTCCTTCCTTCCTCTGTCTCCCTTCCTTCCTTCCTCTGTCTCCCTTCCTTCCTTCCTCTGTCTCCCTTCCTTCCTTCCTCTGTCTCCCTTCCTTCCTTCCTCTGTCTCCCTTCCTTCCTTCCTCTGTCTCCCTTCCTTCCTTCCTCTGTCTCCCTTCCTTCCTTCCTCTGTCTCCCTTCCTTCCTTCCTCTGTCTCCCTTCCTTCCTTCCTCTGTCTCCCTTCCTTCCTTCCTCTGTCTCCCTTCCTTCCTTCCTCTGTCTCCCTTCCTTCCTTCCTCTGTCTCCCTTCCTTCCTTCCTTCCTCTGTCTCCCTTCCTTCCTTCCTCTGTCTCCCTTCCTTCCTTCCTCTGTCTCCCTTCCTTCCTTCCTCTGTCTCCCTTCCTTCCTTCCTCTGTCTCCCTTCCTTCCTTCCTCTGTCTCCCTTCCTTCCTTCCTCTGTCTCTCTCTCTCTCTCTCTCTCTCTGATGCTTGGTGTTGATCATAATGTCAGCCTGGCACACAGGGTTGTTGTTGGGCAACTATAGTTGACACCCAGTGTGTGTGTGGTGGCCAGTCGACCCCTTTTTTGACGATGCTCAGCCCTGTGTTTTATAACATGTCATAAAGGTGTCATTCCGGCCGTTTATGGACCCTGTGCGTGCAAGCCTGCACTGCCGGCATGTCACCTTGACGTGTGTGTGTCTCAGAATTTTGCCTTCGGCGAGTGGATACTGCCAAATCTGTAATCTCTCAAAGATCAATTGAAAGTTCAACCTGCAAAGTAAAAGTCGCAATAAATATTTCAAGTTCACTAAGAAGGGTGTGTGTGTCTGTGTGTGTGTGTGTGTCTCTGTGTCTCTGTGTCTGTGTCTGAGTGAGTGAGTTATGTCAGGGGTTTAGCAGTTTTTTTCAACGCCGATACCAATTATTCGGGGGACCAAAAAAAGCCAACACCGTTTTTTAAATTTTTACATTTTTTAAAATCTATATATTGGTAATCATGACAATTACAACGATACTGAATAAAAACTTGTATTTTAACTTAATATAAATAAAATCAATTTAGTCTCAATAAATAATAAAACATGTTCAATTTGGTTTAAATAATGCAAAAACAGTGTTGGAGAAAAAAGTAAAAGTGCAATATATATATATATATACATTTGACTATTGTATGTTTTTATAGTATTGCCAGCCTAATTTCAGGAGTTGATAGGTGTAATAGGCTAAACAGCGCAATGCTTGAAGCACAGCGAAGAGGTGTTGGTAAACGCAAGAAAGTGCTGTTTGAATGAATGCTTTTGAGCCTGCTGCTGCCTACCATCACTCAGTCAGACTGCTCTATCAAATATCAAATCAAATATGAATTATAATATAATAAACTCACAGAAATACGAGCCTTAGGTCACAAATCCGTAAACTATAATAAAAAATAAACGTTTATTCTTTCAGTGAAATACAAAACCGTTCCGTATTTTATCGAACGGGCAGCAACCCTAAGTCTAAATATTGCTGTTATATTGCACAACCTTCCATGTTATGACATAATTATGTAAAATTCTGGCCAATTAATTAAGGTCTTTGTTAGGAAGAAATGGTCTTCACATAGTTCGCAGCGAGCCAGGCGGCCCAAACTGTTGCATATACCCTGACTCTGCTTGCACAGAACGCAAGAGAAGTGACACAATTTCCCTAGTTAAAAGATACTCATGTTAGCAGGCAATATTAACTAAATATGCAGGTTTAAAAAAAATGTACTTGTGTATTGATTTTAAGAAAGGCATTGATGTTCATGGTTAGGTACACATTGGTGCAACGGCTTTTTTCACGAATGCGTTTGTTAAATCACCGGTTGGGAGAAGTAGGCTGCGATTCGATGAGAAATTAACAGGCACCGCATCGATTTATATACAACGCAGGATACGCTAGATAAACTAGTAATATCATCAACCATGTGTAGTTAACTAGAGATTATGTTCAGGTTGATTTGTTTTTTATAAGATAAGTTTAATGCTAGCCAGCACCTTACCTTGGCTCCTTGCTGCACTCACATAACAGGTAGTCTACCTGCCACGCAGTCTCCTCGTGGAGTGCAATGTAATCGGCATCCAAAAATGCAGATTACCGATTGTTATGAAAACTTGAAATCGGCTCTAATCAATCGGCCATGCCAATTAATCGGCCGACCTCTAGTTCAGGGCTGAAGGTAGGACTTGCTGTTAAAAGGAATCCTGTTCTTTCAATGGCTCCACCACCATGTAGTTGAGTCCTTTAAGATGCATTCAGACATGGAATAAACACATCCATATCTGGAAGAGACACGTCGGCTTAGGGATGTCATCCATTTTTTATTAAGGAAAGACATGTTTTAGCTGCAGGAGAAGCAAATAACAGGCGATTTTAGGGATTTCACTTCTTAGGAATCCAGTACAACTCTCCTTGAAAGGGATTTGTTCCCTGAATTGATGAGCCTGTATACGTTTCAGGTCAAACCATACATGAGTCCGTTCACATGTATAGCTGTTATAGATAACATGTGATCCTATATGATGAGTTCTTTTGTGTCCATAGATAAAAGGCTTGTAAGTGATCAAGGAGATATTGAGATGCGGTTCTTTGAAGACGCCGATGTAGGATCTGACTGGCTGTCTCTGTGATTGAGGTTAACCAGCTGAAAGATGGGTATTCGTCATTGAAACCTGCTTTGTTGTACTGTGTCGTGTAGGGATAGAGGTGTGTGTGTGTGTGTGTGTGTGTGTGTCAGTGCGCTCACTTGCACTTTTGTGTTTGGATAACACACACAACACACCAGCCTATTTATCTCTACAAATTCCATGCTGTCCACACCTTCCTTCTTCCTCCTCTACCTTTTCATCCACACCTTCCTTCTTCCTCCTCTACCTTTTCATCCACACCTTCCTTCTTTCTCCTCTACCTTTTCATCCACACCTTCATTCTTTCTCCTCTACCTTTTCATCCACACCTTCCTTCTTCCTCCTCTACCTTTTCATCCACACCTTCCTTCTTTCTCCTCTACCTTTTCATCCACACCTTCATTCTTCCTCCTCTACCTTTTCATCCACACCTTCATTCTTTCTCCTCTACCTTTTCATCCACACCTTCATTCTTTCTCCTCTACCTTTTCATCCACACCTTCATTCTTTCTCCTCTACCTTTTCATCCACACCTTCATTCTTTCTCCTCTACCTTTTCATCCACACCTTCATTCTTTCTCCTCTACCTTTTCATCCACACCTTCCTTCTTTCTCCTCTACCTTTTCATCCACACCTTCCTTCTTTCTCCTCTACCTTTTCATCCACACCTTCCTTCTTTCTCCTCTACCTTTTCATCCACACCTTCATTCTTTCTCCTCTACCTTTTCATCCACACCTTCATTCTTTCTCCTCTACCTTTTCATCCACACCTTCATTCTTTCTCCTCTACCTTTTCATCCACACCTTCATTCTTTCTCCTCTACCTTTTCATCCACACCTTCATTCTTTCTCCTCTACCTTTTCATCCACACCTTCATTCTTTCTCCTCTACCTTTTCATCCACACCTTCATTCTTTCTCCTCTACCTTTTCCTTCTCTGATCTTATTGCTTGTCTCATTCCAAACCACTCAGATAGCTGGTTATGATTGACCCACTGAGAAGCTGGGTGGTTGATTGAGCTTCACGCCTTAAGGAAACTAATTTGTTAGCCTGCTATTGTTCTCCTCAGGAGTCACTTACTCACTATGCGAATTGGAAATGAACCAGCTGACCCGTAAAGGAAGATGCCGGAAGCTCTGGGAGTCTCTGTCTCCATGGAAAATGGAACTGAACTCCTCTTCATGGCTCTACTCATACTGGCATAGTTCACTCTTCAGACACACAAGGCGAGATGAGCACAGAGACGCACACACACAGAATCGTGTTCACAGAAAAACATACACACACGTACACAGGCACACACAGAAACATACACAATACTGGATCTTATTCTACATTACAGTATAAATAATGAAAAGCCCCGGTCTTGGGTCAAAGGTACAACAACGGCAGCCTCCTTCCCTAATGTTAGCCTAATTAAACCTTCTGCACTGAAGCGATCCAGTGTATATGTGGGTGTCGGTGTGCACAGAGAGACTTTAAAAAGTGTGTGTGTGTGTGTGTGAAGACAATCCTCAACAGGAAATATGACAATGCAGCCCATAAGGACGATATGTGATGATCCGACCTTGGCATTTACATGTTGATGAATTAGTATGGGGATGTCTGGCCTTAAGCCCATCTGTCACTGACAGGAACAGATTCTCTGTAGGCCTATCTCTTTCTCGCTCTTTCTCTCTCTCTCTTTCTCTCTCCCACCCAACTGCAGCCAGCCAGCCCAAGCTGTGTGTTTAATGCATAACAATGAGAGTAATGGAGGGTTGTATCCCTGTCAGAGAAACACACACAGCCAGGATGTCATTTTCACTTTAACCACGTTAATAAGCATGCACTCTAACGCCAATGACACAGGGGAGAGGAGAGGAGATTGATGTGGTGTGTGTGTGTGTGGTTGTGATCTACGTCTTTATAGATTGATCACTGGAGGACAGGGAGAGGAGGCGAGTCGGTGCACACACACACACACACACACACACACACACACACACACACAGGCTCCCTGTCAGAGAAGGACTGACACTGACAGAACGGCCAATCAGTACACTCTCCGGTCTCAGGTGGGATGTGTAGCTGGGCTGTTATTGCCATGTGTTGCTGTAACACAGACCACACATGGAATTTCCATTGGTTAACTTCTTACCTAAGTTTCTATACTTTCATGGGTTTGACGAATGCTGGGTTGGGGTACATTGTAACACATTTTACAACTTAGGAGATCTCTTTTCATTGATCCCTTCCTCTACACTGATTGAAGTGGATTTAACAATTGACATTAATCAGGGATCATAGCTTTCACCTGGTCATTCTGTGTCATGGAAAGAGCGGGTGTCAATGTTTTGTACACTATGTGATCCCTTATTGATGTCACTTATTAAATCCACTTCGATCAGTGTAGATGAAGGGGAGGAGAATGGAATCTCCCCCAGGTTAAGCTAGAGATATCTGTTTGTTGCATTGATGTGTCTCAAATATTCTGCATCTGCTATGAAAGGTGACCGAGCTAGAGCAGTGTTTGTCACGCCTTGAAACATCCCACAACATCGTCTGGAGCATCCGAACAGGCCTCACGAGACTTGTCTGAAGGTCCCCCGGTACCAGATGAAAAAGATTTGGAGACAATCTGTTCTGTGTAGTGAATGTTATTTAATGTGTTTGAATGGGCTAATAGCAATAAGGCCAAATACAATTTTTCATCAAATGATGTTTGTATATATATGTATATATTGTATATATTTTTTTTATACTTAAAATTCAAAATCAAATCACAAAATTATCCTTGGTATGACCTTAAAACAATTCCATATAGCTTAGTAGAATATAATTGTAACTTCAAATTACAATAAAAATCACAGTATCGAATCGCAACACATATCGTGAGAATTGTGAGAATCGCAATATATATGGTATCGGCACAGAAGTATTGCGATAATATTATATTGTGAGGTCGCTGGCAATTCCCAGCGCTATTTTCCCTGTGGAGCTGGGAAGTGTCCCTGCAGGGCAGTGTCCAGGAGAATACAGTACATGTGTCACTTAAATAGAGAGCTTGTAGTCCTAAAAAACGGAAACCGTTTCGTTCAGCCATCCCTATGGGGAAAATTAATGGGGAAAGAATAGAGTTTTGGGATGAACACCACAAATAAGGTCTGAGGTTAAAACAGGCTTAGGAGGTCTAATACATTTTGTTCTGAGATAATATCAGTCAGTTAACATGACCTTCATGAATTGTGAAGCCTTTACGTGATGTACGGGTTTGTTGTGACTGCATTAATGCTTCAACATTTACATACAGTGACGTCAGCTGATGAAGATGATCTCATTGAACAAAACGTGTCAGATCTCCTAATCCAAAAAACCTTACAAAAACTACATTTATTTCCCCATAGGCTTTGACCAATGAACCCCGGTGGAGTTAGTGTATGTGTGTGTGTGTGTGTGTTTCTTCCTAGGTTTTGGCCTTTCTAGGGAATTTTTTCTAGCCACCGTGCTTCTACACCTGCATTTCTTGCTCTTTGGGATTTTAGGCTGGGTTTCTCTACAGGACTTTGAGATATCAGCTGATGTACGAAGGGCTATATAAATAAATTTGATTTTTTTTTTTTTGTGTGTGTGTGTGTGTGTGTGTGTGTGTGTGTGTGTGTTGGGAGAGGGAACAGAATGTACCAATAAGTAGGGTTGAAGTTTACCAGTACAATACCAGAATGTTTGTAAATTTCAAGAATTTAATATAGTCGATCACAAGACATCTAGGGGCCCTTTTTGGGTACTTCAGATTATCACAGGTGTCTGTAATAATCTCTGGCCCACTGTGTGGCCTTATCACATGTAAAATATATGAAATTAAATAAAATGATTGTTTTTTTAAAATAGCATGACAAAGCTGTAAAACATGTTGCTGCATGTCATCTTCCCTGCTACTGAAAAGAAAATGTTGGCAACACCACAAATAAATCACTCTGAGACATGCTGTCGTTTCACCGGCTGAACAGAAATCTGCCCTAATCCGCTCCTGGCTATCATAGAGTCGCTCACAATGTATCCCTTGGTGTTACCAGCCATCCATATATCATCTACATACCCAGCTAGCACCATAATCATTACACATCCATCTATATATCATCTACATACCCAGCTAGCACCATAATCATTACACATCCATCTATATATCATCTACATACCCAACTAGCACCATAATCATTACACATCCATCTACATATCATCTACATACCCAACTAGCACCATAATCATTACACATCCATCTATATATCATCTACATACCCAACTAGCACCATAATCATTACACATCCATCTATATATCATCTACATACCCAACTAGCACCATAATTATTACACATCCATCTATATATCATCTACATACCCAGCTAGCATCATAATTATTACACATCCATCTATATATCATCTACATACCCAGCTAGCATCATAATCATTACACATCCATCTATATATCATCTACATACCCAACTAGCACCATAATCATTACACATCCATCTACATATCATCTACATACCCAGCTAGCATCATAATCATTACACATCCATCTACATACCCAGCTAGCATCATAATCATTACACATCCATCTACATATCATCTACATACCCAGCTAGCATCATAATCATTACACATCCATCTACATACCCAGCTAGCATCATAATCATTACACATCCATCTACATATCATCTACATACCCAGCTAGCACCATAATCATTACACATCCATCTACATACCCAGCTAGCATCATAATCATTACACATCCATCTACATACCCAGCTAGCATCATAATCATTACACATCCATCTACATATCATCTACATACCCAGCTAGCACCATAATCATTACACATCCATCTGTATATCATCTACATACCCAACTAGCACCATAATCATTACACATCCATCTATATATCATCTACATACCCAGCTAGCACCATAATCATTACACATCCATCTATATATCATCTACATACCCAACTAGCACCATAATCATTACACATCCATCTATATATCATCTACATACCCAACTAGCACCATAATCATTACACATCCATCTATATATCATCTACATACCCAACTAGCACCATAATCATTACACATCCATCTATATATCATCTACATACCCAGCTAGCATCATAATCATTACACATCCATCTGTATATCATCTACATACCCAGTTAGCACCATAATCATTACACATCCATCTGTATATCATCTACATACCCAGCTAGCATCATACTCATTACACATCCATCTGTATATCATCTACATACCCAGCTAGCACCATAATCATTACACATCCATCTATATATCATCTACATACCCAACTAGCACCATAATCATTACACATCCATCTATATATCATCTACATACCCAACTAGCACCATAATCATTACACATCCATCTATATATCATCTACATACCCAGCTAGCATCATAATCATTACACATCCATCTGTATATCATCTACATACCCAGTTAGCACCATAATCATTACACATCCATCTATATATCATCTACATACCCAGCTAGCATCATAATCATTACACATCCATCCTTCTATCATCTACATACCCAGCTAGCACCATAATTATTACACATCCATCTATATATCATCTACATACCCAGCTAGCACCATAATCATTACACATCCATCTGTATATCATCTACATACCCAACTAGCACCATAATCATTACACATCCATCTGTATATCATCTACATACCCAACTAGCACCATAATCATGATGCCATAATCAACCCATCAACTTGTTTTCTTTACATTCACCTCCACTTAACCTCTCGCTGCAGGGAATAACTCTACATTACAATTACTGCTGAACCACTACTTTCTTTCCACTCCATTTTGCAGCAGATTGGAGACACTAGCTGTAATTACGTTTGCTGTAAAGGTAGAGATTGAATTATTCTGCCACGGTGGGTCGAGGAGAAATGAATCAGGAGAAAATTGGAGAGAAGAGAAGGGGGTTGTTGTTAACACCTGCCTTGGCATGTATGTAGTCTGTCTCAGGTCTAGTGGAAGAGGTGGAAGAGGGAGTTGTGTGTGTGGGGGGGGGGGGGCGTGTTTGACAGTGTTTCTGCTAAGCTGACTTGGGGAAAAGAGGTGAGGAGAGAACTGGTCAGAGGTTGTTAGAGGTTGATTTAGTGAGGGTGTTGGGCAAGCTGGATTTTTTTTCATTCTCCCTCGCGGTCTCTTCTTCCACTTTCACAAAACAAAGCAGTGAGAGCATGGAGAGACCGGAGTATGAAGTGGGGAACAATACGGATCGGCCAGGGAAACTGGGGAAAAGAATATCTTCTCTGAGATAAAACATACATATCATCCAAAGTCAATAAAAGGTACGGGAGATGGCCTGAGTTTTCAGAAGTAACTTCAAAGACACACACACACACACACACACACACACACACACACACACAATTACTTTGTTAAAAAAGTCAGAGGAGTTGTGTAGAGAAACAAAGGGAACTTTATTAGGAACTCGTGCCTGGCGGTGTTTCACCTTCACTCTGAAGTAATTGGGTTTAACAACATGTGTTACTTGTCTGCTTATATGTGTCAAGGCTTAAAGCGCCTGCATGCAAGGCCATACCCCCATAAAAAACCTTCGCTTGAGACGCTGTAGCAACAACACACCCTGTAACACTGCATCAAAATGCATCAATATATCAAGAAATCTGTAATACATGTTTACTTTTTTGCAGATGAGATGTAAGTCATGCAGTTTTACATCTAGCTCAGATGTTTGGTGCAGTTTTACATCTAGCTCAGATGTTTGGTGCAGTTTTACATCTAGCTCAGATGTTTGGTGCAGTTTTACATCTAGCTCAGATGTTTGGTGCAGTTTTACATCTAGCTCAGATGTTTGGTGCAGTTTTACATCTAGCTCAGATGTTTGGTGCAGTTTTTCTCAAGTGAAAACTAGTCATCTCTAATTGAATAGAGTCATTGAACACAGGTCACTTTAATAATGGTTACATAGTGTTTCACCCACTTTATTTGTATATACTGTATTCTAGTCGTGGCTCATCTCATATAACTTTTTTATTGCTAGGTATTAGACTGCTGGAGCTAGAAACACAATGTAATTGCATTCCTCTGAGATGTCCTATTACCATTACATACATTGTCGGATCCATTTACGTTTAATCTCTCACAATGAGAACATTTCCCAAAGAGAATGAGGCATGGACAGTCTCCTTCTAAATACGAGTGGATCTCATCCTTCTAGCCATTTCTAAAGAAGTGAATGATGGTTGTGGTGTTCAGTTTGGTCAACGACAGCACCCTATGTACTGCACTTAGCATATCAATAGGCCCGTCCTTCTCTATCTCTCTCTTTCTTTTGCTCCGTCTCGATTTATCTCTCTTCATTCGTCCCCTCTCTTTTTCTTTCTCGCTCTGTTTCTCTCTCTCTCTCTCTTTCTTTCTCCCTCTCCCTCTCCCCATTCATCCTCACACATTCCCCTCATTCCTTTGTCTGTCTCTCTCTTGCTAGTCTGTTCCCTCCATCCCCTGGTTGGTCTTTTACGGTGGGTCCGATCAGGAGCCATTCAATGTCTCCCTGCTCTTTTATACCTCTTTGTTATTGTAGTGATACGAGAGGAGAAACCCTGTACATTATTAATGAGCTTCCACCCCCTCTGACTCACAGCATGTTGCTGGGATGAGTTTCTCTGCTGTGTGAGTGTGTATCTGTGCGTGTGCGTGTGCGTGTGTGTTCGCACGTGTATGTCTGTGCAACCAGAAAATGTTTATAAGGCAGCATGCAAATGTACCCCAGCTCTTACCAGCTGTTATCATCCAGCTATACCATAACATTATCCCACTACGGTTCAGTTAATTGAAATGCAACGAGTCTTTCAGTTCTGGGATGGATGGTGGCGTGTATACAGTCCAATGGCAAACCATTAATATCAGTTGTTTTGAGGCCTGGACTGTACGCAGTAGTGTGAGAGGATATATGGGTTAGGCTGGAGGCCGGTCCTAAAGGAGAGAACACCTTCCAATCGTCTAACTGTACATCAAGGCTGCAAGCCGCCACCACCGCGACTCACGTGCTGCAAATGAAACCTACAGTTACTCAAGGCCAGTAGATAAAAGCTGCACTTATTCTATACAGCCATTCCCACAGCTTTGTACATAGCCTTTGAAATCCATAGCAGCAATGGGACAGGACTCTCCCTTCCTGACAGGAGAAGTGAATACAATAACTCCATGAAAGAAACAATCACTTGTAACAATGGATCCATCCTGCGTTCTCAGAACTACCATTCATAACCTCTGTAGTATTTCTTTTGGACTTTTGGAGTTCTCTGAGGTTTAGTAGGTCTGGTGTTGTATTAGTGTTACTGGTGTGTGTTGTATTGTCTTACTGCTGTGTCGTTACTGCACAGGGTAAGTGGAATGATCCATAAGTGGTTATTGAATTCATCCAACTGTAAAAAAGAGAGGGTGAAACAGAGACTCTCTGTCTCTCTGCCCTCCGCGTGAGAGAAACAGAGACGGTCTCTCTGCCCTCCATGTGAGAGAAACAGAGACTGTCTGTCTGTCTGCCCTCCACGTGAGAGAAACAGAGACTGTCTGTCTGTCTGCCCTCCACATGAGAGACACAGAGAAACATTAGTGGAACGCTGATAAGGAACCGAACAGTAACAGCTTCTCGGAAATGAAAAATCGCCAAACACTCTTAAATGTATTATTCTTGTTGCCCTCCATCAATGTATTGATTTTGATGCATTAGAGGAAGGAGGGAGAGAAAGAGAGAGAGACCAGAGAGAGAAGAGTGAAATATGGATTGATTTGATGCCTTTGTGGAGTGTTTTTTCTTACAGTCCCTGTGGCTCTGTCCTTTCTCAGTATATGGGCCTAACCGGACCTCATTTAACCTATGGATCATGTCCACAAACCTAGAACTCCTCTGGCCTCATGACACTTAGATGGATGGTAGTTAAGCAACTCTTTTCCATATGCAAGGCATTGGTGCTTGAATGTTCTGGGTTTTGGTTGCAGCAGGCAACGACCGGAAGTCTTGTGTAACGCTTTCACCAAAACACGCTGCTGATTATTTGACCGTTTATTCGGTTTCTCCGAGGTGTCTCTATCTTTCTTGATTGCTCACCCCCAGGGGGCGATGTACAGCCAAAGTTATATTGACTTGTTTTTTTAATTTGCCTATTAGCTGTCTCACAGTATTGACCAGTATAGCTTTGGTAAATAGCCCTAAATTGCTTGATTTAAAAACAGTTAAAGTGTGATGAATTGCTGTGGCTGGAGTGAAGTAATTTGTATTGGACATTTGTTGCCAGACCAAGACCAATGTGTGTCTGTTCCCACACATCCAATGTGTGTCTGTTCCCACACATCCAATGTGTGTCTGTTCCCACACATCCAATGTGTGTCTGTTCCCACACATCCATTGCGTGACTGTTCCCACACATCCAATGTGTGTCTGTTCCCACACATCCAATGTGTGTCTGTTCCCACACATCCAATGTGTGTCTGTTCCCACACATCTAATGTGTGTCTGTTCCCACACATCCAATGTGTGTCTGTTCCCACACATCCAATGTGTGTCTGTTCCCACACATCCATTGCGTGACTGTTCCCACACATCCAATGTGTGTCTGTTCCCACACATCCAATGTGTGTCTGTTCCCACACATCCAATGTGTGTCTGTTCCCACACATCCAATGTGTGTCTGTTCCCACACATCCAATGTGTCTGTTCCCACACATCCTGTGTCTGTTCCCACACATCCAATGTGTGTCTGTTCCCACACATCCAATGTGTGTCTGTTCCCACACATCCAATGTGTGTCTGTTCCCACACATCCAATGTGTGTCTGTTCCCACACATCCAATGTGTTCCCACACATCCAATGTGTGTCTGTTCCCACACATCCATTGCGTGACTGTTCCCACACATCCAATGTGTGTCTGTTCCCACACATCCAATGTGTGTCTGTTCCCACACATCCAATGTGTGTCTGTTCCCACACATCCAATGTGTGTCTGTTCCCACACATCCAATGTGTGTCTGTTCCCACACATCCAATGTGTGTCTGTTCCCACACATCCAATGTGTGTCTGTTCCCACACATCCAATGTGTGTCTGTTCCCACACATCCAATGTGTGTCTGTTCCCACACATCCAATGTGTGTCTGTTCCCACACATCCAATGTGTGTCTGTTCCCACACATCCATTGCGTGACTGTTCCCACACATCCAATGTGTGTCTGTTCCCACACATCCAATGTGTGTCTGTTCCCACACATCCAATGTGTGTCTGTTCCCACACATCCAATGTGTGTCTGTTCCCACACATCCAATGTTTGTCTGTTCCCACACATCCATTGCGTGACTGTTCCCACACATCCAATGTGTGTCTGTTCCCACACATCCAATGTGTGTCTGTTCCCACACATCCAATGTGTGTCTGTTCCCACACATCCAATGTGTGTCTGTTCCCACACATCCAATGTGTGTCTGTTCCCACACATCCAATGTGTGTCTGTTCCCACACATCCAATGTGTGTCTGTTCCCACACATCCAATGTGTGTCTGTTCCCACACATCCAATGTGTGTCTGTTCCCACACATCCAATGTATTGTGTGTGCATTGGATTTCTGTCCCAGTTTGATGGGTTTTCCTTGTACCTCTTGAGTGGAGTCGACATTCGATTTTCTTCGGCTTCAGTAGCTGTAACTGTCAAGATAGGATCCTGTCGGACATGAATCTCCGGGTCCCATTACTTCACAACACCCTCCTCTGTCTTCCCTATCAGTGTGGCGTAATGAGAGAACAAACACACAACTAAATGAAGTTCCAGCCTGTCAAGTCAGAACTCACCCAGCCTCCTCTCTCAGCTGTAAAACAAGTAACAGGTCTGCTAAAGAAAGAATCCCAGACTGTAGCTTCCCCCTGTCAAGTCAAAACTCACCCATCAAAGTCCTTCTGATTTTACGGCACCACAAGGCAAATGAATCATTAATGCCAGGCACTCACTTATGCTTCTAGAAGGGTAATTACACCATCTGCTTTGGTTAAAAATAATCAATTGGCTCCACAAGTGACACACTCGGGCGAGACGGCATGACACCGCCCATTATGTTAGGTTGTCTTTAGCCTTTAGCGTCAAAGAAGTGAGTGCGTGTGTGTGTGAGAGATTTGTCGGCTGCTGCCCACACTCATTTGGGTCATGTGGATGTTCCTTTCATTAAGGCCATTCCTTCCTGTGCGCCATTTATAATGACTCCTCTGTTGTGTTGCGAATATTAGGGACACCCCCCCCCCCGGCTGAATACAACCAACTGAAGAACAGTTCCCATCATAGCTTTGTCAGGCCTTTCATATTCAGTGGAAACTATCCTCACAGGATTCAAATTGCATCTGCTCTGTATAATTTACTATATCATTAATGTTGGCAGCAACATGCAGTATAGTAGTGAATACACAGGAGGTTGGTGGCACCTTAATTGGGGAGGACGGGCTCGTGGTAATGGCTGGAGCGGAATGGGTGGAATGGCATCAAATTGACGCCATTCCATTTGTTCAGTAATGAGCCATCCTCCCCTCAGCAGCCTCCACTGGGCGGATATTTACCCTGGAATAAATGTGAAAGACAAAAGTTATAAATATGGTTGTGCCACTAAGTAAATGCAAGAAAAAGCCCTCTGGCAATAACATCATATTAAAAAACATAAAAAGCACATAATGATGCACAATAAAAGTATCGCTCATGCATTATTCCTGGTCTCCAGGCCACTTTCCACTTTCTCTCCCAACCCTCTCCTCAGCCAGTAGCGTGTGTGTGTGTGTGTGTGCGCATGTGTGCGTGTGCATATTTGCATGTATAATGTGTATTCATACATATGCGTGTGTGTGTGTGTGTGGAAGAGGGGTACTGAAGCTGTCCTTTGACATTGAAAGAGGAGGGCAGGAGGGATGAGAAGGGGTCTGGATCATTCATCCTCATATTTATTTCTCTAATCCTCTCAGGGTCTGTGTGGCGCTGACAAGTTTCTACCCTCCTGCCCTCTGTTTCCACCAGCTCTATGTCTCCCTGTTCACTGGCTGGGCTGACAGCTGGGTCTGGGTTCTGGGTTCTGGGCACCACCTGCACTGAGACTGAGCAGGCCTAGCTCTGGATCAATGCCCTCTTCATACTCCCCCTGAATCAAAGCCTAATAGCCACACTGGGCCTTCTGAGCCTCTCTGTACTGACAACGCTATCATTTCTGGGTAAAAGAGTACGCTACAGGCCTATAGGGTACATTGCAGAAGCCAATGGTAATAAGCGTTGCTAAACTACTGAGTTGCATCACACAATGAGATGGACTTAATACAATATTAATACACAGTGTTTATCTTTTATTAAAGTGCTAAACAAAAATACTGAACACAAATAGAAACGCAACATGTAAAGTGCATAAAAAGCTTTATTTCTCTCAAATGTTGGCACACGTTTTTACACGTCCCTTTTACTGAGCATTTCTCCTTTGCTTTGGATAATCCATCCACCCGACAGGTGTGGCATATCAAGAAGCTGATTAACCGGTATTGCCATTACACAAGTGCACCTTGTGCTGGGGACAATAAAAGGCCACTAAAATATGCAGTTTTGTCACACAACACAATGCCACAGATGTCTGAAGTCTTGAGGGAGCTTGCAACTGGCATGCCGACTGCAGGAATATCCACCAGTGCTGATGGAGAGAATTTAACATACATTTTTCTACCATAAGCGGCCTCCAATGTCATTTTAGAGAATTTGGCAGTATGTCCATCCGGCATCACAACCGCAGACTACGTGTAACCACGCCAGCCCAGGACCTCAACATCCCTGCAGGATTGTCTGAGACCAGCCACCCAGACAGCTGATGAAACTGTGGGTTTGCACAACCAAAGAATTTCTGCACAAACTGTCAGAAACCGTCTCAGGGAAGCTCACCTGCGTGCTCGTCGTCCTCACCAGGGTCTTGACCTGACTGCAGTTTGGCGTTGTATCTGACTTCAGTGGGCAAATGTTCACCTTCGATGGCCACTGGCATGCCGGAGAAGTGTGCTCTTCACGGATTAATCCCAGTTTCTACTGTCCTGGGCAGATGACAGACAGCGTGTATGGCATCGTGTGGGCGAGCGGTTTGATGGTGTCAACGTGAACACAGTGCCCCATGGTGGTGGGGTTATGGTATTGGCAGGCATAAGCTACGTAGTTATTAATGGCAATTTGAATGCACAGAGATATCGTGACAAGATCTTAAGGCCCATTGCCGTGCCATTCATCTGCTGCCATAAGCTTATGTTTCAGCATGATAATGCGCCACACAATTCCTGGAAGCTGAAAATGTCCCTGTTATTCCATGGCCTGCATACTCACCAGACATTTCAACCATTGAGCATGTTTGGGTTGGATCGACGTGTACGACGGCACGTTCCAGTTCCCGCCAATATCCAGCAACTTCGCACAGCCATTGTAGAGGAGTGCTGGTGCTTCTACACCTGCATTGCTTGCTGTTTGGGGTTTTAGGCTGGGTTTCTGTACAGCACTTATGCATCTGTGACCAACGGATGCATGTCTGTTTTCCCAGTCATTTAAAATGGATACATTAGGGCCTAATGAATGTATTTCAATTGACTGATTTCATACTGATTATATGAACTATTGAAATTGTTGCACTGTGCATTTATTGTTGTTCGGTGTATTTTTTATTTCCATCAGGTTATGTACCTTCCTTTTACTTATCTGATCCCTTCAGAGGGAATATTATTCATGGTAAACAATGGCTTATGTATGGTGCCTGACACTTCACAGCCAGCTGGTCTTAGACTGCTTCAACCATGTGAGCCACAGTGGCTTAGACATGACACACACACACACACACACACACACACACACACACACACACACACACACACACACACACACACACACACACACACACACACACACACACACACACACACACACACACACACACACACACACACACACACACACACACACACACACACACACACACACACACACACACACACACACACACACACACACACACACACACACACACACACACACACACACACACACACACACACACACACACACACACACACACACACACACACACACACACACACACACACACACACACACACACACACACACACACACACACACACACACACACACACACACACACACACACACACACACACACACACACACACACACACACACACACACACACACACACAACCTGCTTGGTCTAGATTGATAGGACCTCTGTGGTAGCTATAGCGGCGTATTGCTCGTCCGTCTCCTTTGTTTTCAATAAAGGTCAATTGAAAACCTGCAGGGTCTTTTTCATGTATATAGATGAACGCAGTCCAGATGTTTGTGCCGGGACTCTGCAATGAGTTGCCGGCCGCGGTAGACGTGTGTGCTCCTTTGAATGCTCACGGTGAAAACATGCATGGAGAAATAGGATCCACAAGTCGTTGGTGATGAATAGTTAATGTGTGTTTTTATGGACATGGCTGGCTCTATGTACACCGTTGGCATTCCTATATCGCCGTGGTAATAGGCAACCTGATGCTGTGTGAATGTATTTATGTAATTATGGGGATGCCATTAAACAGTCTCACACCATGCTAATGGGCTATGATATCACCATGAGGTGAAGATTAGATCCATGAAAGGAAGGATGTGTGAAGTGCCTTGACGCAGGGGTATTGTTACTGGCAGCTGTTTTTATCATATATTGTACAATGCCTTCTATTTAAGGTCTGATCTATGACTTTTCTACGTAGAACATTCTATATTTTCGCAGTTAAGTTAACCAGTTAAGGGAAAGCGCAAAGATGGGTAGAACAGTGCTATGCCAGTTTTAGCCATTTTAAAAGGTTTGATCTATGAGACGTAAAAGTCATGTGGTATATTTCATTAATACAATTATACTAAGTTCAGAGCAGGCAATAGTTAAAGGCAGGGAATTGAGGAGAGCAGAGCTCATTCCATTTGGGTTTTCACCTGAATCAGACAGTCCTATTCCTCAGCTATAGCCCCTCGAACCCGGACGTCCTCCCTGAACATACATCTGTTCATCTTCTCATCTGAGAAGGAGAGAGAGAGAGACGGAGATGGAGACCGAGACGGCAAGAGTATGAATCTTTCAGCACATGGTGGGCAGAACACTGCTTCTCTGACCTGTGAGAGACTCTGCTGTGAGACAGATGGAGAGAACTAGGCAGAGATTGATAGAGGTAGCGGGAGAGATAAAGAGAGTGGGAGAAAGGCATAGATAACCCACTAAATCAGACAAGACCTCGTTATCACCCCCTTCCATGTATGCACAATTTGGGTTTTAATGCATAGTTCTTCATGTCAAAAACTCTTGTGACAATAATTTCCCCACATTATTCAAAATGTGCATGTTTTAAGTCATTTGTGCAATCGCCTGCACCCAATGAATCTCCTCATGAAGGGTACTCCAATCAGGGTTCACGGATTGTGACGTAGCTTGTTGACCACCAACCCCTACATTATATCTACAAGTAGGCTGTCGACCATTAAAAAACCTGTACTGCATACTTGAAAAACAAATCCTGGACATAAATGGTTTACCGGTGACCACTTTCACCAGTATCTGTGGATGGTGTTACCGGCGAAGGGCAACGGAGGCTAAGCACGTCTCAGAATGACATTTATCCCAAATGAGCCGGTGATGGTTGATTATAATAGGCCTGTGGGTTTCAGTCGTGAGAGCGGAGAGATTCAATGATCCCCGGCCAGCCATTAGGGACCAAACCAGGCCTCACTATGTGATGGATGTTCATTTCTCTACCAAGGCGCGCACACACCTGCGCACACTGCAGCAGGTTGGAGGGATCGCTTCGAGAGCAGAGGGCTCAGGCCGAATGCTAATATGCTCATACCGGGAAAAAAATATGTTACACTGGATTCTCTCAAGTGTGGGCAGGCTTAGCTTGTGTGCTGGACATTCTATAAGGCCTCCAGCTAAATTTTAGTCAGTCGAAAACGTAAGAACTTGAGTTGGGTGAAGCATTTTTTTAGATAAAGAACTGCAGATACCTGCTATTTAAAGGGAGGTTGTGTTTTTGGGATGGAGCCAGGCAGAGAATGAAGTGAAGGTCATGGCCCAAATGAACGCCTGCGAAGATCTCCTTTTGGAGAGAGATAGTTAGATAGGGAGATGGTTAGCCAAAGCAACATCATGCTGCCTCCGTCTTCTCCTCATAGTATACAGTGTCATTTACCCCTCCTCACACCCCTTCACAATGTTCTCTCACCTCATATCATTCCATTATCCCCCCCAGCATTCCCCTCGAATCGATCAAAAGAAAACGCCCTCCCTTGGTTAGAGGAGAGGGGGAAATTATGTCATGTGCTGTATCAATCAATCAAATGTATTTATAAAGCTCTTTTTACATCAGCAGTTGACACAAGTGCTTACAACGAAACCCAGCCTAAAACCCCAAACAGCAAGCAATGCAGATTTAGAAGCACAGTACCGAGGAAGAAACCAGGCTCTGAGGGATGGCCAGTCCTCTTCTAGCTGTGCTGGGTAGATATTATAAGAGCACATGGTCATTAAGGCCAGATTGTTCTTCAAGATGTTCAAATGTTCATAGATGACCAACAGGGTAAAATAATAATCACAGTGGTTGTAGATGGTGCAACAGGTCAGCAGCTCAGGAGTAAATGTCAGTTGGCGTTTAATAGCCGAGCATTCAGAGGTCGAGACAGCAGGTGTGGTAGAGAGAGAGGGAGAGTCGAAAACAGCAGGTCAAGGTAACACATCCGGTGAGCAGGTCAGGGTTCCAAAGGTGCAGGCAGAACAGTTCAAACTTGAGCAGCAGCACGACCAGGTGGACTTGGGACAGTCAGGAGTCATCAGGCCAGGTAGTCCTGAGGCATGGTCCTAGGGCTCAGGTCCTCCGGGAGGGGAGAGAGGGAGAGCGGAAGAGAGAGAGAGATAATTAGAGGGAGCACACTTAAATTCACACAGGACATCAGATAAGACAGGAGAATTACACCAGATATAACAGACTGACCCTAGCCCCCCTGCACATAGACTATTGCTGCATAGTTACTGGAGGTTGAGACAGGGAGCGTCAGTGGACAATGTGGCCCCATCCGATGATAACCCCAGACAGGGCCAGCGATGCAGGGTAAAACCTCACCCACTTTGCCAAAGCACAGCCTCCACACCACTAGAGGGATATCAACAGACCACCAACTTACTACCCTGAGACAAGGCCTCCAGCTGTTTGGCTTGGCACCTAAAACCCCTCACAAACTTCTACAGATGCACAATTGAGAGCATCCTGTCAGGCTGTATCACAGCAACTGCACCACCCGTAACCGCAAGGCTCTCCAGAGGTTGGTGCGGTCTGCCCAACGCATCACCGGGGGCAAACTACCTGCCCTCCAGGACACCTACAGCACCCTATGTCACAGGAAGGCCAAAACAAAAAGATCATCAAGGACAACAACCACCCGAGCCACTGCCGGTTCACCCTGCTGTCATCCAGAAGGTGAGGTCAGTACAGATTAGAAGTCGACCGATTAATCGGAATGGCCGATTAATTAGGGCCGATTTCAAGTTTTCATAACAATCGGAAACCTGTAAAAAAAAATTACACCTTTATTTAATGTTTATTTAACTTGGCAAGTCAGTTAAGAACAAATTCTTATTTTCAATGACGGCCTTGAAACGGTGGGTTAACTGCCTCGTTCAGGGGCAGAACGACAGATTTTCACCTTGTCAGCTCGGGGATCCAATCTTGCAACCTTACAGTTAACTAGTCCAACGCAATAACGACCTGCCTCTCTCTCATTGCACTCCACAAGGAGACTGCCTGTTACGCAAATGCAGTAAGCCAAGGTAAGTTGCTACCTAGCATTAAACTTATCTTATAAAAAAAACTATCAATCATAATCACTAGTTAACTACACATGGTTGATGATATTACTAGATATTATCTAGCGTGTCCTGCGTTGCATATAATCTGACTGAGCATACAAGTATCTAAGTATCTGACTGAGCGGTGGTAGGCAGAAGCATGCGCGTAACATTCATTCAAACAGCACTCTCGTGCGTTTTGCCAGCAGGACTTCGTTGTGCGTCAAGCATTGCGCTGTTTATGACTTCAAGCCTGTCAACTCCTGAGATGAGGCTGGTGAAACCGAAGTGAAATGGCTGGCGAGTTAGCGCGCGCTAATAGCGTTTCAAACTTCACTTGCTCTGAGCCTTCACTTGCTCTGAGCCTTGGGGTGGTTGTTTCCCTTGCTCTGCATGGGTAACCCTGCTTCGATGTGGTGGCTGTTGTCGTTGTGTTGCTGGTTCGAGCCCAGGGAGGAGCGAGGAGAGGGACGGAAGCTATACTGTTACACTGGCAATACTAAAGTGACTATAAGAACATCCAATAGTCAACGGTTAATTAAATTCAAATGGTATAGAGGGAAATAGTCCTATAATTCCTATAATAACTACAACCTAAAACTTCTTACCTGGGAATATTGAAGACTCATGTTAAAAGGAACCACCAGCTTTCATATGTTCTCATGTTCTGAGCAAGGAACTGAAATGTTAGCTTTCTTACAAAGCACATATTGCACTTTTACTTTCTTCTCCAACACTTTGTTTTTGTATTATTTAAACCAAATTGAACATGTTTCATTATTTACTTGAGGCTAAATTGATTTTATTGATGTATTATATCAAGTTAAAATAAGTGTTCATTCAGTATTGTTGTAATTGTCATTATTACAAATACATTTTTTTAAATCGGCCGATGAATCGGCATCGGCCTTTTGGTCCCCCAATAATCGGTATCGGTATCGGCGTTGAAAAATCATAATTGGTCGACCTCTAGTACAGATGCATCAAAGTTTGGACCGAGACACTGAAAAACAGCTTCTATCTCAAGGCCATCAGACTGTTAAATAGCCATCACTAGCACATTAGAGGCTGCTGCCTATATACATAGACTTTAATATATGGAACACTAGTCACTTTAATAATGTTTACATAGCTTGCGTTACTCATCTCATATGTATATACTGTATTCCATACTATTGTACTGTATCTTAGTCTATGCCGCTCTGACATTGCTACTCCATATATTTATCTTTTCTTAATTCAATTCCTTAACTTATATTTCTGTGTATTGAGTGTATGTTGTGAAATTGTTAGATATTATTGCACTGTCCGAGCTAGAAACACAAGCATTTACTACACCCGCAATAACATCTGATAAACACGTGTATGTGACAAATAAAGTTTGATTTATTTGATTTGAATAGCCCTCGAAGAGCTCCTACACCGCACGAGCCCTACGTTGGCGCAAGACAGAACAGGAAGATCACGTCAGTTACTCAACCCACTCAAGTTGAGTATAGCTCAAAAAAGCCTGGCACGACGTGACGCACCCCTCCTAGGGATGAGCACTAGTAAGCCAGTGATTCAGTCCCCGTAATAGGGTCAGAGGCAGAGAATCCCAGTGGAGAGAGGGGAGCCAACCCGGCAGAGACAGCAAGGGTGGTTCGTCATTGAAGTGCCTTGCCGTTCAGCTTCGCACCCCTGGGCCAGACTGCACTCAATCATAGGACCTACTGAAGAGATGAGTCTTTAGTAAAAACGTAAAGGTCGTGAACGTATCTGCGTCTCTCACCTAGACAGGCAGACCATTCCATAAAAAGCTAGCTCTATTGTAGAAAGCCCTGCCTCCAGGTGTTTGCTTAGAAATTCCAGGGACAGTAAGGAGACCTGCGTCTTGTGACTGTAGCGTACGTGTAGGTATATACGCAGGACCAAATCGGAGAGACAGGTAAGAGGAAGTCTATGTAATGCTTGTAGGTTAGCAGTAAAACCTTGAAATCAGCCCTAGCCTTAGCAGGAATCCAGTGTAGAGAGGCTAGCACTGGAGTAATATGATCAATTATAGCAGCCGTATGTAGCACAAACTGATGTTTATTTAGTGATTTATCCGGGTAGCCAGAGAGTAGAGCATTGCAGTAGTCTAATCTAGAAGAGGCTTTATTACTGCCACTTTTAGGGAGTTTGGTACACATCCTGAGGATAGGGAGACGTTTATTATGTTCAACATAGGAGAGCCAAGCACAGGAAGTAGCTCTTTCAGTAGTTTAGCTGGAATAGGGTCCAGTATGCAGCAAGAAGGTTTAGAGGCCATGACTATTTTTGTGAATGTGTCGAGAGATACAGGATTAAAAAACTTGAGTGTCTATTGAACCTAGGTCCTGGTATTTCTGTGAAGACTCAGGACAACTGCGTTTTGGAGAAATACACAGATTCAAAGAGGTGTCTGTAATATGCTTTCAGATTTTTTTATTTAGTTTTATTTCACCTTTATTTAACCAGGTAGGCTAGTTGAGAACAAGTTCTCATTTACAACTGCGACCTGGCCAAGATAAAGCATAGCAGTGTGAACAGACAACAACACAGAGTTACACATGGAGTAAACAATAAACAAGTCAATAACACAGTAGAAAAAAAATAGTCTATATACATTGTGTGCAAAAGGCATGAGGAGGTAGGCGAATAATTACAATTTAGCAGGTAGAGATACTGGTGTGCAAAAGAGCAGAAAAGTAAATAAATAAAAACAGTATGGGGATGAAGTAGGTAAAATGGGTGGGCTATTTACCAATGGACTATGTACAGCTGCAGCGATCGGTTAGCTGCTCAGATAGCAGATGTTTAAAGTTGGTGAGGGAGATAAAAGTCTCCAACTTCAGCGATTTTTGAAATTCGTTCCAGTCACAGGCAGCAGAGAACTGGAAGGAAAGGCGGCCAAATGAGGTGTTGGCTTTAGGGATGATCAGTGAGATACACCTGCTGGAGCGCGTGCTACGGGTGGGTGTTGCCATCGTGACCAGTGAACTGAGATAAGGTGGAGCTTTACCTAGCATGGACTTGTAGATGAGGAGGTGCTCTTGTTCTCCATGGACTTTACAGTGTCCCAGAACTTTTTGGAGAGCTACAGGATGAAAATGTAAAAGATGGTGGTCCGATAGTCCAGGATTATGAGGAAAAACATTTAGATCCACAATATTTTTTCCACGGGACTAAACGAGATCCAAGGTATGACTATTATGATCTCAGCATGCTTCCTCCCTCGTCACTGCACTGGCCTCAAAGCTCTATATGATTTATTTGACCTCTTATATTGAGCTCATAGCGGGGGAAGCAACTAACACGTTAAGATCAAGCAGCAAAGCCTGAACGATACTGTTGTGTCAGAGTGCCGAGTAACCTGAAACAGCAAGGTTTGAACTGTATCAAATGGTATGGTAAAACTACTGGGATTGACCCTGATGCGTGTGGCTGACTCTATAACAGATTGGTGTTGGTGAATGATATGAGACACAGGTGCAGTGTAGTTCCACTCAAGTCAAGCTCATCAGAGGGTTGGAGTGTCAGTCAGACTGATGTACTGTATGTCAACTTTCAGTTGTTTTATTAACAGTTTGAGGGAATCGAGGCTTCTTCAATCAGTCTCTCACTCCATCCTTCCTTCTTCATGGGTGTTCAGGAGCCCTGATCCTCTCGGCTTTCCGAAAGGATAGGGACCGTGTCTCGGCGTCTCCACCATCATGTTCTCAGAATGTCACGCTCGCCTGAATAGAATGTCCTCACGGTTCAACTGGCGCCTGCCCCACGAACAAGGGATAAGGGAGAGAGAGACCGAGAGAGAGGGAGAGAGAACTGACTGCCTTACTCACTCTCTTTCTCTCTCTCTCTCTCTCTCTCTCTCTCTCTCTCTCTCTCTCTCTCTCTCTCTCTCTCTCTCTCGCTCTCTCTCTCTCTCTCTCTCGCTCTCTCTCTCGCTCTCTCTCTCGCTCTCTCTCTCGCTCTCTCTTGCTCTCTCTCGCTCTCTCTCGCTCTCTCTCTCTTTCCGCTGGCCGTTGTCTTATTGGTCACTCTAACAGGGAAAGAATTGGAAAAGAGAACTCATAGAGTGGGATAGGTCCTACGGTACATTTCTCCTGTTAAATTCAGTCCCTGGTCTGCGCTAGCCGTTCTCACTCCACTCTCCGGCTGCGGTATATCCATCAGCGGGGGTAATGGAAGAGAGTTGAGCAGTGGACGGAAAACATTGGCAATCTCTGTACGACCTCATCGCTTTTTGACAAGGTACACAGAGTCACTTTATGGTGCCATAAAACAAGACTACGAGAGAGAAAGATTGACAGAGAGAGAGCGAGAGAAAGAGAGCAAGACAGCGAGAGAGAACAAGAGAGAGGGAGGGAGGTGATTATCTGACAGTTACCAGCGTGCCCCAGCCTTGACGTTATTAAAGTTCTACAAGGACTGTTATTTACTGAGCCTTAGCTGGTCCAGTGTCTGCGTCTCCAAAATGGCACCCTTTTCCCTACATAATGCACTACTTTTGACCAGAGTCCTGGGCTCTGGTAAAAATGTAGTGCACTATATAGGGAATAGGCTGCAGTTTTGGATGTAGCCTCGTCTGGCCTCGTCTGTGACTGACTGATCATTATACGTCCACAGTTATTCCATCTCCCTCCTGTGTGAATGAGTAATACATTGTGTTCACGTTACATGGGTGAGAGGTTGACACTGCATGTCCTGATAATACACCTCAGTGGTAATGAAACACATTGTCCTCATATAACTGAAATGTATTGTCTTTATACAGGTGTTGTGTCTTACTTTCACCAGTATTGTCGCACCTGTAAAATAACCCTGCAGCAACAGGATTTCAATGGGTGATCACGTTGCCATGGGAAACAATTTTGTAAGGGTTGATACCCTTTTCCTTTTGGGCAAATCCAGTCTGAAATTAAGTGGAAATTACAAACTTGAAAAGCCTATTAAAACCTTGAATACACTACAACTGCATTTCCTGCGGCGCACCTTCTCTGAGTGGGCTAGCCTATATATATTGTTGTATTCGTAGTCCACCTGTTTGCGAATTGCAGGTACAGTGCCTTCAGACAGTATTCACACCCCTTGACTTTTTCCACATTTTGTTGCTATAGCCTGAATAAACATTTTATTAAATTGAGCATTTTTGTCATTGGCCTTCACACAATACCCCATCATTTCAAAGTGGAATTATGTATTTTGACATTTTTGGCAAATTAATTACAAATGGAAAGCTGAAATGTCTTGGGGCAATAAGTATTCAACCCCATTATGGCAAGCCTAAAGCTACATCATGTACATTTTGGGGGCGACCCTACCAAATTCACATATAAAAGTGAGTTATAGATGTGTCATTCTCCTTGAAAGCAAGTCTAAGAAGGGGTAGATATGCTCTATGTGCGCTATTTCTATTCTTCCCCGTTCTGAAGTTTCATTTTTACATCTTCTACTTTCGATTTTGTACACCAACTTCAAACAGCTGAAAATTCTATATTTTGGGGTTTAGAAAATATATTTCACAGCAGTTTAAATGGTACAATGATTCTCTATACTGTACATTGCTTGTTTGCCAAATACACTAAAAAGAGGCGATCTATTAGCAACCAGGAAATGGCAGAGCGATTTCTGCATATTGCACCTTCAACAAGTCACATAATAAGTTGCATGGACTCACTCTGTGTGCATTAATAGTGTTTCACATGATTTTTGAATGACTTCCTCATCTCTGTACCGCACACATACAATTATCTGTAAGGTCCCTCAGTCGAGCAGAGAATTTCAAACATAGATTTAACTACAAAGAGCTTGGAGGTTTTCCAATTCCTCAACAAAGAAGGGCCCCTATTGGTACATGGTTAAAAATAAAAAAGCAGACATTAAATATCCATTTGAGAATGGCGAAGTTATTAATTACACTTTAGATAGTGTATCAATACACCCAGTCACTTTAAAGATACAGGCGTCCTTCCTAACTCACTTACCGGAGAGGAAGGAAACCTCTTAGGGATTTCACCATGAGGCCAATGGTGACTTTAAAACAGATACAGACTTTAATGGCTGTGATAGGAGAAAACTGAGGATGGATCAACAACATTGTAGTTACTCCACAATACTAACCTAATTGGCAGAGTGAAAAGAAAGAACCTGAACAGAATAAAAATATGCATCCAGTTTGCATGTTAAACAAAATAATAAACTCCTTCACTCACTTTTGTCCTGAATACAATGTGTTGTGTTTGGGGCAAATCCAAAACAACACGTTACTGAGTATCGCTCTCCATATTTTCAAGAATAGTGGTGGCTGCATTATATTCTGGTGATACTTCTAATCGTTAAGGACTGGGGAGTTTATCCAGGATAAAAAATAAATAGAATGGAGCTAAGCACAGAAAACAATCCTAGAGGAAAACCTGGTTCAGTCTGCTTTCCACCAGACACTGGGAGATTAATTCCCCTTTCAGCTGGGCAATAACCTAAAACACAAGGCCAAATCTACTCTGGAGTTGCTTACCAAGAAGACAGTGAATGTTCCTGAGTGGCCGAGTTACAGTTTTGACTTAAATCTACCTTAAAATCTATGGCAAGACCTGAAATTGGTTGTCTAGCAATGATCAATAACCAATTTGACAGCGTGAAGAATTTTGAAAGAATAATGGGCAAGTGTTGCACAATCCAGGTGTGGAAAGCTCTTAGAGACTTACCCAGAAAGACTCTGTAATCGCTGCCAAACGTGATTCTAACATGTATTGAGTCAGGGGGGTGGACACTTATGTAAATTCAATTTTCAGTAAATGTGCAAAAATGTCTAAACAAGTTTTCACTGTGATTATGAGGTGTTGAGTGTAGATGGGTGTGAAAAATGCATTTAACCCATTTTGCTGCAACACAACAAAATGTGAGAAAAGTCAAGGGGTATGAATTCGTTCTGTATGTTATGCCGGATATTTAGGTTGACACTGTTCTTATAATACACCTCAGCATTAATGCAACACATTGTCCTTACATCACCCCTCTGTGAATGGTGTCTATACATCATTGTCTTGTTCACACCTGTTTACGTATGACAAGTATGTTGTTGTCCTCGATGTTTAGCCCTTCAGTGTATGAGAGAGATGGACTATACTGTACCAACAGTTAACTAGTGTTTCCTATATAATTAGGTGCATTTCAGTTATAGTGTACAGTGTCCTCATTGCTGATGGTGGGCAGCATAGCAAAAGTAGCTGAAGTGTTCAGCAGAAGATTAAGGACAGTTGCCAGATGTGCGACAGTTGATTTGTTCAAAAACAGTTAATTCAATTGTGTTCCATTTCTTGGTAAGCATAATTGCTTTTTTTTACATTCACATGTACCCAAAATGAGTTAACAACTCTGCTTACTTGACTTATAATGTTTTGAAAAAACTGTCAGTTATAAATTGCCAGATTTTAGCCAGTATCTTTATAAACACGGCACTCTCCGTTCCCTATAAATCTCACACAGGCTTCAATCGCTCCTGCCTCTGCACCATGTCTGTTGTATTTTACATTATTATCCCCGCGCTGACCCAGTCTCTCCGCGTCAATTATATCAAATTAGATGCCATTAAAAATGGTATATTTGACGGCACTGCCTGAGCGCTGTTCAAACTGTTTCTATGGAGACCGACAGCTTGGAACGTGCTGTCACTAGTAGTGAGGCAATTGCTAGGCTTGCCGTTCCATTCTTTCTATTGTGCTTTCGTAGTAGAAAACTGACAATAGTTGCAGCACCTCGCAAAGTGGCTCATAAACAACCAATCTCTTTATGGTTCACCATTGTACTATACAGCCACAGATGACTCTGTGTGGACAATGAATGTGAAATATTTTGCCCAGCTGTCTCAATCACAAACACCCTTAGACCTTCTGAAGGTGTTTTCCTCTCTCTCTCTTTCTCTCTCTCTCTCTCTCTCTATATATATATATATAATCTCCTCTTTCTTTCCTTATTAAACTGGTGGCTGTGTAGGGAACCTGGCGACGACCTTGCCACTGTAAACCAGTAGAGGAGTAGATCTGGCCACCGGCCCAATGCAGCCATGCTGGTACAGTACTTTTCTGCCAAGGGGACAGGAGGGCCAGGGGATGAGGACAAAATACCCCAGTGAGACTGTTTAACAGGACTGGTGGCCCAGCTGTTACTGAGTCAATACCAGCATACATCACACAGGCCAGACCACAGCTTCATCTAGTATGGTTGGGATATTGTAACTGACGAAACATACCGACAATAGGTGCCTTGTGTGATTGCCCTTGACAGTCAGCAACTTACACTGAGTGTACAAAACATTCTTTCCATGACATAGACCAGGTGAATCCAGGTGAACAATATGATCCCTTATAGATGTCACTTGTTAAATTAAATTAACTTCAATCAGTGTAGATGAAGGGCAGGAGACAGGTAAAAAAATGATTTTTGTGTGCCATTCAGAGGGTGAATGAGCAAGACAAAACATTTAAGTGCCTTTGAACGGGACATGGTAGTAGGTGCAAGGCATACCGGTTTGAGTGTGTCAAGAACTGAAATGCTGCTGGGGTTTTTCACAGTCAACAGTTTCCCAAGAGTATCAAGAAAGGTTCACCACCCAAAGGACATCCAGCCAATTTGACACAACTGTGGGAAGCATTGGAGTCAACATCCTTGTGGAATTATTTTGAAACCTTGTAGAGTCTATGCCCCGACAAATTGAGGCTGTTCTGAGGGCAATAGGAGGGGGTGGAACTCAATATTAAGTTGTTCTTAATGTTTTGTCCACTCAGTGTATGTAGATATGGATGTGCATATTTACCTATTTCTGCCAGTACATGGGGAGGTTTATGGAGGATATACTCTGAGGATGTACTTTTTGTTATCAGCTCAGTGTGATATGTTTGGCCTTTGGGATATTATAGATCTTGTGTAATGTAACCAGTATGTGTGGGGTTTACATTGTGTTATTTGGTTATATTATGCGTGTACGTTTTGAGTCCCAAACTGATGCCAATACAGTAGCAGTGTTTTTGCCACTTTCACCTACAGTTGAAGTCGGAGGTTTACATACACTTAGGTTGGAGTCATTAAAACTCGTTTTTCAACCACTCCACAAATTTCTTGTTAAACCATTTTCACGTTCGGATGAAATGCGTGCACAGAGTAAACTTCCTGCTACTCTGGCCCAGAAGCTAATATATGCACAGTATTAGTAGTATTGGATAGAAAACACTCTGAAGTTTCTAAAACTGTTTGAATGATGTTTGTGAGTATAACAGAATTCATATGGCAGGCAAAAACCTGAGAAAAATCCAACCAGAAAGTGGGAAATCTGAGGTTTGTAGTATTTCTACTCATTGCCTATCAAATATACAGTGTCTATGGGGTCATATTGCACTTCCTAAGGATTCCACTAGATGTCAGCAGAGTTTAGAATGCTGTTTGAGGCTTCTACTATGAAGTGGGGGCGAATGAGAACTGAATCAACCAGAGGCCTGCCAGAGTGCCATGAGCTGATCACGCGCGCACACCGGAATTCTCCGGTTGGAACATTATTGAAGATTTATGTTAAAAACATCCTAAAGATTGATTCTATACATCGTTTGACATGTTTCTACGAACTGTAATATAACTTTTTGAACTTTTCGTCTGAACTTTCGCCTAGACTTGCCCGCGCCTCGTGAGTTTGAATTTGTTTACCAAATATGCTAACAAAAGGAGGTATTTGGACATAAATTATGCTGTTTATCGAACAAAACAAACATTTATTGTGGAACTGGGATTCCTGGGAGTGCATTCTGATGAAGGTCATCAAAGGTAAGTGAATATTTACAACGCTATTTCTGACTTTTACTGACTCCACAACATGGCGGGTATCTGCATGGCTTGTTTTTGTGTCTGAGCGCCGTACTCAGATTATTGCATGGTTTGCTTTTTCCGTAAAGCTTTTTTGAAATCTGACAGTTAAGGTTGCATTAAGGAGAAGTATATCTATAATTCTGTGCATAACAGTTGTATCTTTTATCAAAGTTTATTATGAGTATTTCTGTAAATTGATGTGGCTCTCTGAAAATTCGCCTGGATGTTTTCGAGGCACAACATTACTGACCATAAAGCGCCAATGTAAAGTGAGAATTTTGGAAATAAATGTGAACTTTATCGAACAAAACATACATGTATTGTGTAACATGAAGTCCTATGAGTGCCATCTGATGAAGATCATTAAAGGTTAGTGATTTATTTTATCTCTATTTCTGCTTTTTGTGACTCCTCTCTTTGGCTGGAAAATGGCTGTGTGTGTTTTTGTGACTATGCTCTGACCGAACATAATCATATGGTGTGCTTTCCCTGTAAAGTCTTTTTGAAATCGGACATGATGGGTAGATTAACAAGAAGTTAAGCTTGAATTTGGTGTATTGTACTTGTGAATGTATGAAAGTTACATATTTCAATATTTCCACTGTATCACAATTCCAGTGGGTCAGAAGTTTACATACACTAAGTTGACTGTGCCTGAAAACTCCAGAAAATGATGTCATACTTTAGAAGCTTCTGATAGGCTATTTGACATAATTTGAGTCAATTGGAGGTGTACCTGTGGATGTATTTCAATGCCTACCTTTAAATTCAGTGCCTATTTGCCTGACATCATGGGAAAATCAAAAGAAATCAGCCAAAACATTTTGTTTCAGACAATTTCCAAATGTCTGATGGTACCGCATTCATCTGTACAAACAATAGTACAAACAATAGTACGCAAGTATAACCACCATGGGACCACGCAGCCGTCATACCGCTCAGGAAGGAGACGCGTTCTGTCTCCTTGAGATAAACGTACTTTGGTGCGAAAGTGCAAATAAATCACAGAACAACAGCAAAGGACCTTGTGAAGATGCTGGAGGAAACAGGTACAAAAGTATCTATATCCACAGTAAAAACAAGTCCTATATCGACATAACCTGAAAGGCCGCTCAGCAAGGAAGAAGCCACTGCTCCAAAACCTCCATATAAAAGCCAGACTACGGTTTGTAACTGCACATGGGGACAAAGATCGTACTTTTTGGAGAAATGTCCTCTGGTCTGATGAAACAAAAACAGAACTGTTTGGCCATAATGACCATCGTTTTGTTTGGAGGAAAAGGGAGAGGATAGCAAGCCGAAGAGCACCATACCAACCGTGAATCACGGGGGTGGCAGCATCATGTTGTGGGGGTGCTTTGCTTCAGGAGGGACTGGTGCACTTCACAAAATAGATGGCATCATGAGGTAGAAAAATTATATGGATATATTGAAGCAACATCTCAAGACATCAGTTAAAGCTTGGTTGCCAATGGGTCTTCCAAATGGACAATGACCACAAGTATACTTCCAAAGTTGTGGCAAAATGGCTTAAGGACAACAAAGTCAAGGTATTAGAGTGGCCATCACAAAGCCCTGACCTCAATCCTATAGAAAATGAGTGGGCAGAACTGAAAAGGTGTGTGCAAGCAAGGAGACCTACAGACGCACCAGCTCTGTCAGGAAGAATGGGCCAAAATTCACCCAACTTATTGTGGGAAGCTTGTGGAAGGTAACCCAAAACCTTTGACCCAAGTTAAATCATTTGAAGGCAATGGTACTAAATTCTAATTGAGTGTTTGTAAACTTCTGACCCACTGGGAATGTGATGAAAGAAAGAAATTCTCTCTACTATTATTCTGACATTTCACAGTCTTAAAATAAAGTGGTGATCCTAACTGACCTAAGACAGGGAATTTTTACTCGTATTAAATGTCAGGAGTTGTGAAAAACTGAGTTTATATGTACTTGGCTAAGGTGTATGTAACCTTTCGACTTCAACTGTACTTCCATAAACATGAAAAACTTTATGGGAAAAACCGAACATTGAAAACATTTCACAAGTGTAGTTGATCTGTTGTTGTTATTTATCTGGCAAAGAATAGGGGGTTTGAAATGATGCAGACAATTACATTGATACAAACCACAATCTATCTAAACGTCTTCTGCGTTTATTTTCAGCAAACTTAACATGTGTAAATATTTGTATGAACATAACAAGATTCAACAACTGAGACATAAACTGGAAGTTCCACAGACATGTGACTAACAGAAATGGAATAATGTGTCCCTGAACAAAGGGGAGGTCCAAATCAAAAGTAACAGTCAGTATCTGGTGTGGCCACCAGCTGCATTAAGTATTGCAGTGCATTTCCTCCTCATGGACTGCACCAGATTTGCCACTACTTGCTGTGAGATGTTACCCCACTCTTCCACCAAGGCACGTGCAAGTTCCTGGGGGGAATGGCCCTAGCCTTCACTCTCCGATCCAACAGGTCCCAGACGTGCTCAATGGGATTGAGATCCGGGCTCTTCACTGGCCATGGCAGAACACTGACATTCCTGTCTGGCAGGAAATCACGCACAGAACGAGCAGTATGGCTGGTGGCATTGTCATGCTGGAGGGTCATGTCAGGATGAGCTTGCAGGAAGGGAACCACATGAGGGAGGAGGATATCTTCCCTGTAACGCACAGCGTTGAGATTCCCTGCAATGACAACAAGCTCAGTCCGATGGTGCTGTGACACACCACCCCAGACCAAGATGGAACCTCCACCTCCAAATCGATCCCACTCCAGAGTACAGGCCTCGGTGTAATGCTCATTCCTACGACGATAAACGCGAATCTGACCATCACCCCTGGTGAGACAAAACCACGACTCGTCAGTGAAGAGCATTTTTTGCCAGTCCTGTCTGGTCCAGCAACGGTGGGCTTGTGCCCATAGGCGACGTTGTTGCTGAGGGACCTGCCTTACAACAGGCCTACAAGACCTCAGTCTAGCCTCTCTCAGCCTATTGCAGACAGTCTGAGCACTGATGGAGGGATTTTGCATTCCTGGTGTATCTCGGGCAGTTGTTGTTGACATCCTGTAGCTGCCTCGCAGGTGTGATGTTCGGATGTACCGATCCTGTGCAGGTGTTGTTACACGTGGTCTGTCACTGCGAGGACGATCAGCTGTCCATCCTGCCTCCCTGTAGCGCTGTCTTAGGCGTCTCACAGTACGGACATTGCAATTTATTGCCTTGGCCACATCTGTAGTCCTCATGCCTCCTTGCAGCATGCCTAAGGCACGTTCACGCAGATGAGCAGTGACCCTGGGCATTTTTCTTTTGGTGTTTTTCAGAGTCAGTAGAAAGGCCTCTTTCGTGTCCTAAGTTTTCATAACTGTGACCTTAATTGCCTACCGTCTGTAAGCTGTTAGTGTCTTAACGACCATTCTACAGGTGCATGTTCATTAATGAAGCTTGGTTGAAGATCTGAAGATGAATGAAGATCTGTGAAATTATTTTGATTTTTACGCATTATCTTTGAAAGACTGAGTTTACAATATTAAAGCTGATTCAACCCCTAAAAAATTAAATTATAAAAATTATAAAAAGCTATTGAATACAATTCACCTGTGTTGTTGATATCTGGCTGGGTAAGCAGCATACGTTTGTATGCCTTGACAAACTGGCATCTGGCATTAAAGCCTCTCAGAGATGGCACTCCGGGTGCGTGGTGGCAAATGTGAATGGTCAGCGAACCCAGGAAGTGTCACATCAACGCCCACGCTGAAAATAGCGTCTCCATCTTTTATTTATAACAGAGTGTAGGGACCGCCCCCTGCCCCGCAACCCTGACATGATAATTGTCACTCCAGCGAGTGTCCCGATGGATTCGTTGGAGCGGGACCTTTCGCGGCTGTCACCTCTGGAAGATGCAGTCCCCCCTCCACCTACCTCTCTTTTTTACTCCTCGCATCTCCCCCTTCAGTGGTCAAATAGTCTCCTCTGCAATTAACAGGGTTGTGTTTCCACCTTTTGTGCTCCTGTGTTTGCCTTTGTGTATTCCATGTATGCTAATTAATGCACTATACCAATTGATGTGCTGATTTTGAAGGGATGCAGTGTTGTCCCTTGATGAGAGAAGTTTACTTCCTGTTTTTGTGGTGTGATTTCTAGAAAAAACAAATTCTTTATGGATTTTTATTTTTTCTTCGTAGATTGCAGAAGATGCATTGCAGTGTTACATTTACTATTTTTTTTTCAATTTGATATTATTTTTTGTTATCTTTCTTATTTCTTTCTTATCTTTTTTCTTCTTTTTCTTTTTTCTTCTTCTTTCTTAGGAAATGCAATGGGAATTTCCATAAATGTCGTCAAGTACCTATTTTCCATCAATTGATACATATGAAATGACAGATCTATACTGAACAGAAATATAAACAAACATGTAACAATAACAATTAATGAGTTATAGTTCATAAGGAAATCAATCAATTTAAATAAATAAATTAGGCCATAATCTATGGATTTCACAGGACTGGGTGGGGACGCAACTCAGAATGAGTTTTTCTCCACAAAAGGGCTTTATTACAGACAGAAATACTTCTCAGTTTCATCATCTGCCCGGGTGCCTTGTTTCCAGGTGAAGAAGTCGGATGTGGAGGTCCTGGGCTGGTGTGGTTACACGTGGTCTGTGGTTGTGAGGCCGATTGGACGTTCTGCCAAATTCTCTAAAACGATGTTGGACGCAGTTTATGGTGGAGAAATGAACATTGAATTCCCTGGCAACAGCTCTGGTGGACATTCCTGCAGTCAGCATGCCAGTTGCACGCCTCCTCAATACATGAGACATCTTTGGCATTGTGTTGTGTGACAAACCTGCACATTTTAGAGTGGCCTTTTATTGTCCCCGGCACAAGGTTCACCTGTTTAATTACAAAGCTGTTTATTATTATCTTGGCAAAGGACAAATGTTTACTAACAGGAATGTAAACAAATTTGTGCACAACATTTGAGAGAATAGTATTTTTCTGCGTATGGAACATTTCTGGGTTTATTTCAACTCATGAAACATGGGACCAACACTTTACATGTTGCATTTATATTTTTGTTCATTATATCAAATGTAGGATTACAATATACACAACCTAATCTGGGTAACATATTTTCCCATTATGTTATTATTGCTAATTTATTAAAAATACAAATCTGAAATATCACATTTCCATAAGTATTCAGACCCTTTACGCTTCACCTTTACTTTGATGAAGCACCTCTCAAGATCTGTCTGGTTGGATGGGGAGCTTTGCTGCACAACTATTTTCAGTTGACTCCAGAGATGTTCGATCGGGTTCAAGTCCAGGCTTTGGCTGGGCCACTCAAAGACATTCAGAAACCTGTCCCGAAGCCAATCCTGAATTGTCTTGGCTGTGTGCTTAGGGTCGTTGGCCTATTTGAATGTGAACCTTCGCCCCAGTCTGAGGTCCTGAGTGCTCTGGAGCAGGTTTTCATCAAGGATCTCTGTGTACTTTGCTCCGTTCATCTTTCCCTCGATCCTGACTAGTCTCCCAGTTCGTGCCTCTGAAAAACATCTCCACAGCAGGATCCTGCCACCACCATGCTTCACCGTAGGGATGGTATTGGCCAGGTGATGAGCAGTGCCAGGTTTCCTCCAGAGGTGACATTTGGCATTCAGGCCAAAGAGTTCAATATTGGTTTCATCAGAAAAGAGAATCTTGTTTCTCATGGTATGAGAGTCCTTTAGGTGCCTTTCGGCAAACTCCAAGCTGGCTGTCATGTGCCTTTTACTGAGGAGTGACTTACGTCTGGCCACTCCATCATAAAGGCCTGATTGGTAGAGTGCTGCAGAGCTGGTTGTCATTCTGGAAGGTTCTCCCATCTCCACAGAGGAACTCTGGAGCTCTATCAGATTGACCATCGGGTTCTTGGTCACCTCCCTGACCAAGGCCCTTCTCCCCCGATGGCTCAGTTTGGCCAGGCGGCCAACACTAGGAAGAGTCTTGGTGGTTACAAACTCCTTCCATTTAAGAATGATGGAGACCACTGTGTTCTTGGGGACCTTCAATGCTGCAGAAATGTTTTGGTACCCTTCCCCAAATATGTGCCTCGACACAATCTTGTCACAATTTCTTCGACTTCATGGCTTGGTTTTTGCTCCGACATTCACTGTCAATTGTGGGACCTTATATAGACAGGTGTGTGCATTTCCAAACATATAAAATCAATTGAATTGACTACAGGTGGACTCCAATAAAGTTATAGAAACATCTCAAGGATGATCAATGTAAACAGGATGCACCTGAGTTCAATTTTGTGTCTCACAGAAAGGGGTCTGAACACTTATGTAAATGAGGTATTTCAGTGTTTTATGTTTAGTACATTTCCCCAAAATTCTAAAAACCTGTTTTGGCTTTGTCATTATGGGGTATTGTGTGTAGATTGATGAGGAAGGAACATCTTTTACGTTATCCATTTTAGAACAAGGCTGTAACGTAACAAAATGTGGGAACAAATGAAGGGGTCTGAATACTTTCCGAATGCACTATATTCTGTCCTACACAGCCACCTCTTATTGACCGTATCAGCACGATATGATAGCACAGACTGTAAAGGCCCTCCAGGCATTCCTCTGAAACAAACACTGGTAATATGAAACGATACTGAATGTATTATATGAATGCCATATTTGCGAAAGGACGAAACAATACCCCTCTTTTCATAAATATAGATAAATAAAATAAATAAGCAAAAACTTTGTTGTATTTGTTAGCCCGAGGCATCTTGCTGTCCTATAGTGAAATAGTGCTGAAAAATATCTAAATATGCTCGAACAATATTGTTTCTGTCAGTGGGGAGTGAGTTTACCCCCAAGGTAAACTACACTTCCTAACAAGTCCATATATGCTTTATACACTTGACCAGTGGCAGGGTTCTCAAAGGATATCCTGATCACGGTCCATGGTGGAATGTGTAGCCTAGGATCTTAAAACCTGCCCATGTCCTTGTCAGAAACACATTGACATGCAGAATAATGATCTGATTCAGAGTGCCCACAAATACTCCCGGGGAACCACAACCGGGTACCGAGTTCATGTATGAAAACACTCATATATAGAGACGTATAGATGTTTTTCTACACTTCCTACATGGAAAAAGTTACTTGCGTTTTTATTGTACTGTTAAATGGAGAATTCCCCTATAGCTATGTTTGTAGTTTATCACATCGTTATTATACATACACTGTGGTGTTCCTCTTCTGACTCTACAGAGGCTTTTACAGCCTCTCTGATGCTCGCCTGTTTGCAATGCATGGGGCCCATAACCTTGATGCACTTCATATTAATTGAAGGGTCCTGCTGAATTCAGTTTTAAAGGTGCCCAACCTTGGTGCAAATCAACTCTTTTCATATCTGATTTCCTGCTTTCGTGTTCCCCAGAGCCCCTACACGCGCCGCTTAATTGAATTTCTGAGCCCGTTTCTTTTCAGCGTGCCGAGCGGATATTGAAGTGCATGTAATTGTAATTTTAGCATGCACCACTTGTGCGCTTCGCTCGCGTAAGCTCTTTTAGGATGAGAAGCGAGAGAACGAGAGGCACCTGCCATCATACACTGTAGTATTCAGGCTCGGGCGACTGGAACGCACCACACCGTACACTGTAGTATTCAGGCTCGGGCGACTGGAACGCACCACACCGTACACTGTAGTATTCAGGCTCGGGTGACTGGAACGCACCACACCGTACACTGCAGTATTTAGGCTCGGGCGACTGGAACGCACCACACCGTACACTGTAGTATTCAGGCTCGGGCGACTGGAACGCACCACACCGTACACTATAGTATTCAGGCTCGGGCGACTGGAACGCACCACACCGTACACTGCAGTATTCAGGCTCGGGCGACTGGAACGCACCACACCGTACACTGCAGTATTCAGGCTCGGGCGACTGGAACGCACCACACCGTACACTGCAGTATTCAGGCTCGGGCGACTGGAACGCACCACACCGTACACTGCAGTATTCAGGCTCGGGCGACTGGAACGCACCACACCGTACACTGCAGTATTCAGGCTCGGGCGACTGGAACGCACCACACCGTACACTGCAGTATTCAGGCTCGGGCGACTAGAACGCACCACACCGTACACGACAATATTCAGGCTCGGGCGACTGGAACACTCCACACCGTACACTGCAGTATTCAGGCTCGGGCGACTGGAACACTACACACCGTACACTGCAGTATTCAGGCTAGGGCGACTGGAACACTCCACACCGTACACTGCAGTATTCAGGCTGGAACACACTACACCGTACATTGCAGTATTCAGACTGGAACACTCCACACCGTACACTGCAGTATTCAGGCTCGGGCGACTGGAATGCACCACAACGTACACTGTAGTATTCAGGCTTGGGCGACTGGAATGCTCCACACCGTACACTGCAGTATTCAGGCTCGGGCGACTGGAACACTCCACACCGTACACTGCAGTATTCAGGCTAGGGCGACTGGAACACTCCACACCGTACACTGCAGTATTCAGGCTGGAACACACTACACCGTACATTGCAGTATTCAGACTGGAACACTCCACACCGTACACTGCAGTATTCAGGCTCGGGCGACTGGAATGCACCACAACGTACACTGTAGTATTCAGGCTTGGGCGACTGGAATGCACCACACCGTACACTGCAGTATTCAGGCTCGGGCGACTGGAACGCACCACACCGTACACTATAGTATTCAGGCTCGGGCGACTGGAACGCACCACACCGTACACTGCAGTATTCAGGCTCGGGCGACTGGAACGCACCACACCGTACACTGCAGTATTCAGGCTCGGGCGACTGGAACGCACCACACCGTACACTGCAGTATTCAGGCTCGGGCGACTGGAACGCACCACACCGTACACTGCAGTATTCAGGCTCGGGCGACTAGAACGCACCACACCGTACACGACAATATTCAGGCTCGGGCGACTGGAACACTCCACACCGTACACTGCAGTATTCAGGCTCGGGCGACTGGAACACTCCACACCGTACACTGCAGTATTCAGGCTAGGGCGACTGGAACACTCCACACCGTACACTGCAGTATTCAGGCTGGAACACACTACACCGTACATTGCAGTATTCAGACTGGAACACTCCACACCGTACACTGCAGTATTCAGGCTCGGGCGACTGGAATGCACCACAACGTACACTGTAGTATTCAGGCTTGGGCGACTGGAATGCACCACACCGTACACTGCAGTATTCAGGCTCGGGCGACTGGAACGCACCACACCGTACACTGCAGTATTCAGGCTCGGGCGACTGGAACACTCCACACCGTACACTGCAGTATTCAGGCTAGGGCGACTGGAACACTCCACACCGTACACTGCAGTATTCAGGCTGGAACACACTACACCGTACACTGCGGTATTCAGGCTGGAACACTCCACACCGTACACTTCAGACCCAGTCCTGGGGAAATACCTAAGTTGATTGCACTCAAATTAAATTCCAGACACATGGGGAAGATGGGCGACATCTGGAGAGGGGTGGAGACAAGCACAAAGACAGGTGAAACAGATCAGGGCGTGACAAAAATATAACCATTGTAAAATAGACCGTAAAATGAATATACTATGAATATACTATGTATAAGCTGGAAGCCTTTAGCATTGTTGTTCACTAGTTTACTCCAATTAGGGGAGGGGTGATAGGGTTAGAAAGGTAATAAAGGAAAATATATTTGACAAAATAGGTGTATATATATGTATAAGTATTTTTATGTATGTATGTGTATATGTTTGTATTTTTGTGTGTATGTATGTGTATGTATATATATATATATATATATTTATTTTCTGAAAATTAACACAGTTGACAGAAGACAACGTTTCTTTTTTTGCTGAGTTTATTTGTTCCTTTATTGCTTTTTTTGTGTTTTCTTTCTTAAAACTGCATTGTTGGTTAAGTGCTTATAAGTAATCATTTCCCTGTATTTTTATTGGCCAGTCTGAGATATGGCTTTTTCTTTGCAACTCTGCCTAGAAGGCCAACATCCCGGAGTCGCTTCTTCACTGTTGACGTTGAGACTGGTGTTTTGCAGGTACTATTTAATGAAGCTGCCAGTCGAGGACTTGTGAGGCCCCGTCGAAGAGAATGGGGGTGCTCGGTCCTCATTTTCCTGTAGTCCACAATCCTCTCCTTCAGGGTGAAAGTAGCCTGTAGTAAGTTATAGTAACTTAATTATAGTAGTCTGAATTATTATGGTGGATCGAACTGCACAGGTAGCCTCCTTTAAAAAAAAGTCATTTGCTTGACAGTCAGATGAAAACCTCATCACACAACACCCATTATAGTTGAAAATGAGCCTGCGCAGACCACAAAAACAACAGTAAACAGGATAAGATGTTTACTGGCCAAAGTATCATGTCTAAGATCAGCATATCCCAGGCATCTTATCCGGGTTTCTAATAACCGGGATACAAGCTTTTTGGGGTTATTGTTAACAGGATATGATGTTTGTATGTGTCAACTCAAAAACAGAATAGTTGAGTATCCCAAGTAATAATGGAAAATTGGTGTGCATGTAAACATGGTCATTGACCTGTGGTTTAGGCAATATGTTCTGTTAGTGGATATCTGAATCTCTCACTGTCACATGGCCAAACAGCATCTCTGGGTTTTTCTCTTAGCAAATCCTCAGCTCAAAGTCAGTCATCTACCCCATTGAACTACCCCATTGGGGCGGCAGGGTAGCCTAGCGGCAGGGTAGCCTAGTGGTTAGAGTGTTGGACTAGTAACCGAAAGGTTGCAAGTTCGAATCCCCGAGCTGACAAGGTCATCTGTCGTTCTGCCCCTGAACAGGCAGTTAACCCACTGTTCCTTAGCCGTCATTGAAAATAAGAATTTGTTCTTAAATGACTTGCCTAGTAAAATAAAGGTAAAGAATTGAACTACCACAGAAATCCTCAAAATCCTAATCTGAAAGGTCTGCTGCCCAGGGTGTTGAATCGCTGACCTAAATTATTGATTGCGTTTATAGATTTCCTCCACACTCCATTCACTACTACTGCTACTACTCCACATAGAATCAGGATTGGTAATAACGGTCACTGAGGGAATCCTTTGCTTTATATTCTGCTCTAATACGAAATTAGCTTCCATTAGATACCGCCAGAGGACCAAGCTATCTCTTTCTCTCACACACGCGCACGCACACGCACGCAGGCACGCAGGCACGCAGGCACGCAGGCACGCAGGCACGCAGGCACGCACACACAGGCACACAGGCACACAGGCACACAGGCACACAGGCACACAGGCACACACACACACACACACACACACACAGGCACACACACACACAGGCACACACACACACAGGCACACACACACAGGCACACGCACACACACACACGCACACACACACACGATCACACACTCTAACACACAAGCACACACACACACTATCACACACTCTAACACACAAGCACACACACACTAACACACAGGCACACTCTAACAAGCTACTCATTCAGTGTGTTTAAAGTGGCCCATTTATAAAACGGGAGAACAGAGCTGACACAGTTGTCATGCCGTATATAAGTCTTTATACTGCTGCTTCTCCTGCTAGTTGTTCTCTGTGTTTTATCATGTCAAGGATGACTAGTTGTTAAATACCTCCCACAGACCAGGAAGCAATGAAATCTAGGAATGATATAACATGACTATTACATTTTTACATAACTAGGAATGCTATTACATTTTGACATAACTAGGAATACAATAACATTTTGACGTAACTAGGCATGCTATTACATTTTGACATAACTAGGAATACAATAACATTTTGACGTAACTAGGAATACAATAACATTTTGACGTAACTAGGAATACAATAACATTTTGACATACCTAGGAATACAATAACATTTTGACATAATTAGGAATACAATAACATTTTGACATAACTAGGAATACCATAACATTTTGACATAATTAGGAATACAATAACATTTTGACATAATTAGGAATACAATAACATTTTGACATAACTAGGAATACAATAACATTTTGACATAATTAGGAATACAATAACATTTTGACATAACTAGGAATACTATAACATTTTGACATAACTAGGAATACAATAACTGTCACGCCTTGGTCTTAGTATTTTGTGTTTTCTTTAATTATTTGTTCAGGCCAGGGTGTGACATGGGTTTATTGTATTGTCGTATTGGGGTTTTTGTAGGCATTGGGATTGTGGTTGATTAGGGGTGTGTCTAGTATAGGCTTGGCTGCCTGAGGCGGTTCTCAATCAGTCAGGTGATTCTTGTTGTCTCTGATGGGGAACCGTATTTAGGTAGCCTGGGTTTCACTGTGTATTTCGTGGGTGATTGTTCCTGTCTCTGTGTAGTTTCACCAGATAGGCTGTAATTAGGTTTCACGTTCCGTTTGTTGTTTTTGTATTTGTTTAGTTATTTCATGTGTCACTTTTTTCATTAAAGTCATGAGTAACCACCACGCTGCATTTCGGTCCGACTCTCTTTCGACAAAAGAAGAACGACGTTACAGAATCACCCACCACACTCGGACCGAGAAGCATGTGTTAACAGGCAGCAGCGAAGGGAGGACGTTATGGACAGCAGAGGCTTGGAGTATACGACGTGGGAAGAAATAGACAGGTGGGCGGCCGACCCAGAGAGAATGCCGGAGCCCGCCTGGGATTCGCTGGAGCAGTGCGAAGAGCGCTATAGGCGAATGGAGTCAAAAAGAAAGACACGGCGGCGCAGAGCTAAACCCGAAAGTCACCCCCAAATATTTATTGGGGGAGGGCTCAGGGAGAGAGTAGCAGAGTCAGGAGTCAGACCTGAGCCTACTCTCCCTGTTAATCGTGAGGAGCAGCGATATAAGGACTTCTGGTCTTGGGAGGAGATATTAGACGGAAGAGGACCCTGGGCTCAGCCTGGAGAATATCGCCGTCCCAAGGAAGAACTAGAGGCGGCTAAAGCGGAGAGGCGCTGGTATGAGGAGGCAGCACGGCGACGTGGATGGAAGCCCGAAAAGCAGCCCCAAAAAATTATTGGGGGGGGGGGCTTAAAGGGAGTATGGTTATGCCAGGTAGGAGACCTGCGCAAACTCCCTGTGCTTACCGGTGGGCTAGAGAGACCGGGCAGACACCGTGTTATGCTATGGAGCGCACAGTGTTTCCAGTGCGGGTGCATAGCCCGGTGCGGTTCATACCAGCCCTTCGTTTTGGCCTGGGCTAGAGTGGGCATCGAGCCAGGTAAGCTTGGGCAGGCTCGGTGCTCAAGAGCTCCAGTGCGCCTGCACGGTCCGGTCTATCCAGAGCCACCTCCACACACCAGTCCTCCGGTAGCAGCTCCCCGCACCAGGCTTCCTGTGCGTGTCCTCGCTCCAGTATCACCAGTGCCAGCACCACGCATCAGGCCTACAGTGCGCCTTGCCTCTCCTGTGCTGTCAGAGTCTCCCGCCTCTCCAGCGCTGTTGGAGCCTTTCTCCTCTCCTGTGCTACCGGAGTCTCCCGCCTGTTCAGCGCTATCAGAGCCTTCCTCCTCTACAGCGCTGCCGGAGCCTCCTGCCTGTTCGGAGCAGCCTGAGCTGCCAGTCTGCATGAAGCAACCAGAGCTGTCAGTCTGCAAAGAGCTGCCAGTCTGCAAGGAGCTGTCAGTCTGCAAGGAGCTGCCAGTCTGCAGTGTGCTGTCAGCCTGCATGGAGCAGTCAGAGCTGTCAGTCTGCAAAGAGCTGCCAGTCTGCAAGGAGCTGTCAGTCTGCAAGGAGCTGCCAGTCTGCAGGGTGCTGTCAGCCTGCATGGAGCAGTCAGAGCTGTCAGTCTGCAAGGAGCAGCTAGATCCGCCAGTCAGCCATGATCTTCTAGATCTGCCAGTCAACCAGATTCTTCCAGATCTGCCAGTCAACCAGTCTCTTCCAGATCTGCCAGTCAACCAGTCTCTTCCAGATCTGCCAGTCAACCAGAATCTTCCAGATCTGCCAGTCAACCAGTCTCTTCCAGATCTGCCAGTCAACCAGTCTCTTCCAGATCTGCCAGTCAACCAGTCTCTTCCAGATCTGCCAGTCAACCAGTCTCTTCCAGATCTGCCAGTCAACCAGTCTCTTCCAGATCTGCCAGTCAACCAGTCTCTTCCAGATCTGCCAGTCAACCAGTCTCTTCCAGATCTGCCAGTCAACCAGTCTCTTCCAGATCTGCCAGTCAACCAGTCTCTTCCAGATCTGCTAGTCAACCAGAATCTTCCAGATCCGCCAGCCAGCCAGGATCTACCGGAGCCTACTACCTGCCTGAGCTTCCTCTCAGTACTGGGCTTCCTCTCAGTACTGGGCTTCCTCTCAGTACTGGGCTTTCTCTCAGTACTGGGCTGCCCCTCAGTCCCGGGCTGCCCCTCAGTCCCGTGCTGCCCTCAGTCCCGAGCTGCCCCTCAGTCCCGAGCTGCCCCTTAGTCCCGAGCTGCCCCTCAGTCACGAGCTGCTCCTCAGTTCAGTGGGGTTCTGGGTGAGGACTATTAGGCCATGGTCGGCGGCGAGGGTGGATTATCCCAGGACGCGAAGGGGAGGAACTAGGACATTAATGAAGTGGGGTCCACGTCCCGAGCCGGAACCGCCACCATGGACAGACGCCCACCCGGACCCTCCCTATGGTTTTGAGGTGCGTCCGGGAGTCCGCACCTTAGGGGGGGGTTCTGTCACGCCTTGGTCTTAGTATTTTGTGTTTTCTTTAATTATTTGTTCAGGCCAGGGTGTGACATGGGTTTATTGTATTGTCGTATTGTGGTTTTTGTAGGCATTGGGATTATGGTTGATTAGGGGTGTGTCTAGTATAGGCTTGGCTGCCTGAGGCGGTTCTCAATCAGACAGGTGATTCTTGTTGTCTCTGATGGGGAACCGTATTTAGGTAGCCTGGGTTTCACTGTGTATTTCGTGGGTGATTGTTCCTGTCTCTGTGTAGTTTCACCAGATAGGCTGTAATTAGGTTTCACGCTCCGTTTGTTGTTTTTGTATTTGTTTAGTTATTTCATGTGTCACTTTTTTCATTAAAGTCATGAGTAACCACCACGCTGCATTTCGGTCCGACTCTCTTTCGACAAACGAAGAATGACGTTACAATAACATTTTGACGTAACTAGGAATACAATAACATTTTGACATAACTAGGAATACAATAACATTTTGACATAACTAGGAATACAATAACATTTTGACATACCTAGGAATACAATAACATTTTGACATAATTAGGAATACAATAACATTTTGACATAACTAGGAATACCATAACATTTTGACATACCTAGGAATACAATAACATTTTGACATAATTAGGAATACAATAACATTTTGACATAACTAGGAATACCATAACATTTTGACATAACTAGGAATACCATAACATTTTGACATAACTAGGAATACCATAACATTTTGACATAACTAGGAATACCATAACATTTTGACATAACTAGGAATACAATAACATTTTGGCATAACTAGGAATACAATAACATTTTGGCATAACTAGGAATACCATAACATTTTGACATAACTAGGAATACCATAACATTTTGGCATAACTAGGAATACAATAACATTTTGGCATAACTAGGAATACCATAACATTTTGACATAACTAGGAATACCATAACATTTTGACATAACTAGGAATACAATAACATTTTGGCATAACTAGGAATACAATAACATTTTGACATAACTAGGAATACCATAACATTTTGGCAATGCTAGGAAGTCTAACACATTATGTTTTTACTCCGACAGCTTGTGCTCCTGCCTTTCTCTAGTACTGTGTTTCAGAGCTGGTCACTCACAGGTTGAAAACATGTTTCTGCTCATGTCTGTTAATGTTTTTTATTTAGGTATCAAATAATTCCTGGCCGTGTGGACTATTGGTTTTTGCTCATGAATTGATCACTTTTGGTAGCCTTTTTTGAATGGATCACTTTTGGTAGCCTTTTATTTGACAACTTATTGAAAATTGAACATGTTCTTCACATCATATGAGGCTTACACCCATGAAACCCATGTGTAGTCTGTCATTCTTAGTCATCTCCCTCCTACAATTTACTGAGACCTTGATCATAATTACGTAAACGAATAGCATGATTTTGAACTGAGATTGGCTGTGAAGGCCGGCCATCTGTTGTCATGGCCTTAATTATTAGTTTGTAATTTGCTCCCATTAACGTTCTCTACCTAATCCATTAATTACAATCTCCATTAGCATGTAAATGAGAATAGAGCTAATAATTAAATTAATCTATTTGAAGCCTTAATAGAATGACCTCTGGCTGCAGCTTTCATGGCTCAACCTACAATAGAAGGAAATGGAGTGATGTGACATAAGGAATTAATGTGGTTTCACTGAGTTTGATAGAAATAGGGAATGAGAGTTCCATTTTAGGGGCTGGTTTTGAAGTTTCTGGTTGATTTCAGTTGATTTTGACTCAACGTCATCATTGCATTGCATGTGCAAGAGGTTATTACCTGTGGCATTTATCTCAACATTTTGCACAGGTGCTCTCTCTCTCTCTCTCTCTCTCTCTCTCTCTCTCTGAATGGTCTTTAGCCGTGGCTGTAGCAGTACACAGTAAGCAGCTTGGTCGGTACAGTGGGAGAGTGGGCCTCTTAAGGCTCTGCAGGGAGCTGCCGTGCCAGCATGGCTCAGTAATGAGAAAAATCCTCCTCTCTCCAGACTAATGCTCATAAACACTAATGACTGTGAACCCTGTCACCCCCCGACCGCCTCCCTCCTTTCATCCCTTTATTTCTCTGTCACTCCCTGCCTCGGTCTCTCCCTCAATCCCTTTGTCCTTCCTTCCCTCGCATCCTCCAATCCATCCCTCCATCCCTTCATCCCTAATTCCCTACCTCCTTGATGGGAAGTGTTCATCCCTCTACCTTCACTTGGTGGCAGAGAGGGGCATTAACCATTCTGGCTATCCCCCTATCATTCTTTCCTCGATGGGGCCATAGGCAGAAGATGAGGACAGAAAAATGGCCTGGCTGGGTTTTGGCCTGACCTGTCCCCCTGCCTTGACCATGCACAAGTGACCACCCAGCAGTGAGAACTTGTGTAAATCCCATTACTTTATTATTATTATTTTTTATTATCATTTGTTTTTTAACCCCGTTTTCTCCCCAATTTCATGGTATCCAATTGTTGTAGTAGCGATGAGACAAGATAGTAGCTACAACTCCCGTACGGGCTCGGGAGAGACGAAGGTTGAAAGTCATGCGTCCTCCGATACACAACCCAACCAAGCCGCACTGCTTCTTAATACAGCGCGTATATAACCTGGAAGCCAGCCACACCAATGTGTCTGAGGAAACACTGTGCACCTGGCAACCTTGGTTAGCTCGCACTGCGCCCAGCCCGCCACAGGAGTCGCTGGTGCGATGAGACAAGGATACCCCTACCGGCCAAGCCCTCCCTAACCCAGACGACGCTAGGCCAATTGTGCTTCGCCACACGGACCTCCCGGTCGCGGCCGGTTACGACAGAGCCTGGGCGCGAACCCAGAGTCTCTGTTGGCACAGCTGGCGCTGCAATACAGCGCCCTTAACCACTGCACCACCCGGGAGGCTCAAATCCCATTACTAAGGAGAGACTGGGGGGAAGCCCCAGACAATGAGGTTACCCTCTGAGAAATTTAAGCCACCAGCTGCCAGCCAGAGAGAGGAAAGCACTTTGGAGTAAAAGTCAATGTGTCACTAAGAGACTTTTAATGGCCCCGACTGTTCTGCTATTCCGTTAGCTAGCAATAGGACTTAGCTGTCTGTTCTGCTATTCCGTTAGCTAGCAATAGGAATTATCTGTCTGTTCTGCTGTTCCATTAGCTAGCAATATGACTTATCTGTCTGTCCTACTGTACCATTAGCTAGCAATAGGACTTAGCTGTTTGTTCTGCTATTCCGTTAGCTAGCAATAGGACTTAGCTGTCTGTTCTGCTGTTCCATTAGCTAGTAATAGGACTTATCTGTCTGTTCTGCTATTCCGTTAGCTAGCAATAGGACTTATCTGTCTGTTCTGCTGTTCCATTAGCTAGCAATATGACTTATCTGTCTGTTCTACTGTACCGTTAGCTAGCAATAGGACTTAGCTGTCTGTTCTGCTGTTCCATTAGCTAGCAATAGGACTTATCTGTCTGTTCTGCTATTCCGTTAGCTAGCAATAGGATTTAGCTGTCTGTTCTGCTGTTCCATTAGCTAGCAATAGGACTTATCTGTCTGTTCTGCTGTTCCATTAGCTAGCAATATGACTTATCTGTCCGTTCTACTGTACCGTTAGCTAGCAATAGGACTTATCTGTCTGTTCTGCTATTCTGTTAGCCAGCAATAGGACTTATCTATCTGTTCTGCTGTTCCATTAGCTAGCAATAGGACTTAGCTGTCTGTTCTGCTGTTCCATTAGCTAGCAATAGGACTTAGCTGTCTGTTCTGCTGTACCGTTAGCTAGCAATAGGACTTAGCTATCTGTTCTGCTATTCCATTAGCTAGCAATAGGACTTAGCTGTTTGTTCTGCTATTCCGTTAGCTAGCAATAGGACTTAGCTGTCTGTTCTGCTGTTCCATTAGCTAGTAATAGGACTTATCTGTCTGTTCTGCTATTCCGTTAGCTAGCAATAGGACTTAGCTGTCTGTTCTGCTGTTCCATTAGCTAGCAATATGACTTCTGTCCGTTCTACTGTACCGTTAGCTAGCAATAGGACTTATCTGTCTGTCCTGCTGTTCCGTTAGCTAGCAATAGGACTTATCTGTCTGTTCTGCTGTTCCGTTAGCTAGCAATATGACTTATCTGTCTGTTCTACTGTACCGTTAGCTAGCAATAGGACTTATCTGTCTGTTCTACTGTACCGTTAGCTAGCAATAGGACTTATCTGTCTGTTCTGCTGTTCCGTTAGCCAGCAATAGGACTTATCTGTCTGTCCTGCTGTTCCGTTAGCTAGCAATAGGACTTATCTGTCTGTTCTGCAGTTCCGTTAGCTAGCAATAGGACTTATCTGTCTGTCCTGCTGTTCCGTTAGCTAGCAATAGGACTTATCTGTCTGTTCTGCTGTTCCGTTAGCTAGCAATAGGACTTATCTGTCTGTCCTGCTGTTCCGTTAGCTAGCAATAGGACTTATCTGTCTGTTCTGCTGTTCCGTTAGCTAGCAATAGGACTTATCTGTCTGTCCTGCTGTTCCGTTAGCTAGCAATAGGACTTATCTGTCTGTTCTACTGTTCCGTTAGCTAGCAATAGGACTTAGCTGTCTGTCGCCCATTCGTTGGCCAGTGGAGGGAAATGGGAATTGCACAATGTTATTATACCATTACTGCCAAAGTTTTGATTGGTTGATGTGGTATGCCTCCAAATGCGTCCCTGTGTGGCACTGTACTGACTGTTGCGTTGTCACCGCAGTGCGACAACGTCCCTTCTCTGTGTCAAAACAGATGTCACTGGGACACAGTGGCATTGTTAGGGCCCTCGACACACGCGCGCACGCACACACACACCCTCGACCCCTTCTCATGATTTTAATTACCACTGCATACTAGCTCCTTGGCTTTCTCTCCTGCCTCTACAACCTCCGGGGAAATCAGTGTAGAGTCAAAGGTTAATTATTCAACCAGAGTTAGGATCTTGAAAATGTTCGAGGCATTTTCAAGATTACACCGAAGACCCTGGTTAGGTTATGATCTGTTTGACTTTTGGTTGGGGTGAATGAGATTTGCTGCTTGTGTAAAATACTTTATGATTTGGATTTGAGAACCAATGTGTACTGGCTGCAGTGCTATATAGCAGCAGGATACAGTGCATTCGGAAAGTATTCAGACCACTTGCCTTTTTCCAATAACATTTACGTTACAGCCCCCCCCCCACCATAAATCTACACACAATACTGCATAATAACAAAGTACAAACAGATGTTTTTTTTTTGCAAATGTATTATAGATTTTTTAAATACCTTATTTACATAAGTATTCAGACCCTTTGCTATGAGACTTGAAAATTGATCTCAGGTGCATCCTGTTTCCATTGATCTTTGAGATGTTTCTACAACTTGATTTGAGTCCACCTGTGGTAAATTCAATTGAATGGACATGATTTGGAAAGGCACACACCTGTCTACATAAGGTTCCACAGTTGACAGTGCATGTCAGATGAGGTCGAAGGAATTGTCCGTAGAGCTCCAAGACAGGATTGTGTCGGGGCACAGATCTGGGGAAGGGTATCAAAAAATGTCTGCAGCATTGAAGGTCCCCAAGAACACAGTTTCCTCCATCATTTTTAAATGGAAGAAGTTTAGAACCATTAGGACTCTTCCTAGAGCTGACCGCCTGGCCAAACTGAGCAATCGAGGGAAAGCGCTTTGGTCAGGGAGGTGACCAATAACCAAATGGTTACTCTGGCAGAGCTCCAGAGTTCCTTTGTGGAGATGGGAGAACCTTCCAGAAGGGCAACCATCTCTGCAGCACTCCACCAATCAGGCCTTTAGTGGTAGAGTGGCCAGATGGAAGCCACTCCTCAGTAAAAGGCACATGGCAGCACGCTTGGAGTTTGCCAAAAGGCACCTAAAGGACTCTCAGACCATGAGAAACAAGATTCTCTTGTCTGATGAAAACAAGATTGAACTCTTTGGCCTGAATGCCAAGCGTCACGTCTGGAGGAAACCTGTCACCATCCCTACGGTGAAGCACGGTGGTGGCAGCATCATGCTGTGGGGCTGTTTTTCAGCGGCAGGGACTGGGAGACTAGTCAGGATCGAGGGGGAAAAAATACAGAGATTCTTGATGAAAACCTGCTTGTAGCGTCATACCAAAGAAGACTCGAGGCTGTAATCGCTGCCAAAGGTGCTTCAACAATGTACTGAGTAAAGGGTCTGAATACCTATGCAAATGTGATATTTCAATTTTTTTATTTTTTTTATACATAAGCACAAATGTCTAAACCTGGTCTTGCTTTGTTATTATGGGGCATTGTGTGTAGATTGATGAGGGGGGGAAATGATGTAATACATTTTAGAATAAGGCTGTAACGTAACAAAATGTGGAAAAAGTTGATGGGTCTAAATACTGTATGTGTTGGTTTATCTCCAATATAAAACATTCACAGTTTGCTTGTGGCAGGGATTTCATTATTGGGATGCTTGGGTAGGATTTGCATATCATTGCTGTTGCACAATGTATACAGGCAGGCTGAAGTAATCCTTTTCTTGGGATGCATCTGCTCTGCAGTATGTCTGGGCTTAAGGAACACGGCCAGGCTCAACCAACAGGTGTGATCACCTGCTGCTGACAGGAATTGGAAGCACAGGCCTACATGGCTGCTGGAGTGTGTGCACACATAAACACACACACGCATGCACACAAGCATGCTGAGGCAAACACACACACACTCATAAATAGCATCACATCCTCCTTCAATCCTTTCACTAAACCAGCAGCCAATGATTAGGGAGTTATACCGACCCAGCATGACCTGAAATCACAGGGAGAATATATCATACATATGATGAACAGGGAGAAAAAAAAGAGCACAAATTGCCCACAGGCGCGTAAAATGAAACCGTGCCGCCACAGGTGCCAGAATAATAATATGGAGCTGAGGTGGAGAGTCACGGACTAATGCTTAGCTCACCCGAACCTGCACCAGAAAGGTTGAGGCAGAACATCAGCACACACACACACACACACAGTATCTCAGCTCAACGAGGAGGTGAATCTCATCCACACAATTTGTGTAAACAAGTTACCTACATAAATAAATGATCATTAGGGAGGGAGGGATGAGAGAGAGCAAGGGATGGGAGAAAGGGAGGGAGGGATGGGAGATGGCGAGGGATGGGAGGGAGGGATGGGAGAGGGCGAGGGAGAAATGGGATAGAGGGATAGAGGGATGGGAGAGAGAGGGGGATATCTGCAGCTTGGTTTTTTTTCTTCCAAAGGTGCACTGCTTCTTTGCCCCATGCATTATGAAGGCTGAATGGATTGTGTGCTACTACTCTCTGCGAGCGAGGTAGACTAGGCCTGCATACTGCTGAATGTGTACAGTGGTGTGATCAGATCAAACATTATAGTAGAGGAGAAAAGGGAGAGACTTTCAAATAAGGCACAGAGAACTGCTATAGATACAAGACAAGTGTAGCAATGACTTCTGGGGCCTGAAGTCATCAACTCTTGTTGGTCAAAAGTACTGCACTATGAAGGGAAGGGCGTTCCATTTTAGACACATATTTGGGACGATAGCGAGGGATTAGAGTCACGAGAGGCAGAGTGGCTGATTGTCTGGCTAATTAGCATTAACAGCACTTCATACCTGTTCAGATCAGAAAGGTTAGAAGAATGGGAGGGGAGGGGGATTTATTAGTGGGATGTGTCATATATACACACACACACACACACACACACACACACACACACACACACACACACACACACACACACACACACACACACACACACACACACACACACACACGCACACACATGCTGACACATGCATACTGTACACACGCACGCACGCACGCACGCACGCACGCACGCACGCACGCACGCACACACACACACACACACACACACACACACACACACACACACACACACACACACACACACACGCGCACACCAAGCACACATTTCTCATATTCAGTATTAAGAGAGGGAGGGACAGAGCCCTCTCATATGACGATGAAATCCAATCATATCCTAAGTAGTGCTCCTCTACAACCAAAGTCAATGAGGGGAAACAGGGAAGGAAGCAGAAATCGGTCCCCACATGCAATACTTATCCCCAATTGAATATGTCCCTACCCCCATTGATTTAAAGCATGGACATACCCATTGCAGTACACCGTATATTCACACTCTAACTTCTATCAGGATTTGGATGTTCAATAGGCACTTACAGTAGGGATGGGCACTTACAGAGAGCAGCAAGGTCTCACTCTGTGCTGAAATATATTTGCAGCTCCTCCTTATTGAACCAAGTCATTCTATTACATTCCCCCTGTAATAACCTGCACTGCTGGTTTGATTGGACTGTTTTTGGACACAGCGAGAGTCCCCGTCCCCTCCATATTCTAATGGCCCCTCTGTTACGACCCTGTCGTCAGGTTTATCTACAGAGCAGTCGGGGGCCTGTGGTCTCTGTTAGTTCATCTTGGAGTGTGTGTGTGTGCCTGCATGTGTGAGTGTGAGTGGATTTGAATGATTGTGTTTATCATGGTTGTTCCGGGGCCATTCAGGGGCCCGTGGCTGGGTGATGGGGCCCTCTGGGTATCAGGATAACTGTTAACGATATACTGGAGTGATGTCATTGATCACATCAGATCCCTATAGACACAGATTGGCTATGAATGAATGGACAAAGGCTACGTCTGAAATTCCCTATATTGTGCACTACTTTTGACTATGGGCCCTGGTCAAAAGTAGTGCACTAACTATTCAGGGATAGGGCGCCATTTCAGATGCAGCCAGAGAGAGTGCACTGTCAAGAGAGAGCGCACCCGTGGGGTGAGTTCTAACATAAAAAAGAGCCGAGGGTACAATGACCTGTGGTCGCTGTGGTGGAGCGTCTAAGCTATTTACTGCCTGAACTAGGGTGAAAACGTGGTTCGTTTTTATTCTGAATTTAGATGTTACCCCCTTTTTGTGGTATCCAATTGTTAGTAGTTACTATCTTGTCTCATCGCTACAACTCCCGTACGGGCTCGGGAGAGACAAGGGCGAAAGCCATGCGTCCTCCGAAACACAACCCAACCAAGCCACACTGCTTAACACAGCGCGCATCCAACACGGAAGCCAGCCGCACCAATGTGTCGGAGGAAACACCGTGCACCTGGCGACCTTGGTTAACGACAAGGATATCGCTAGGCCAACTGTGGCCAACGGACGACACTAGGCCAACTGTGCGTCGCACCACGGACCTCCCGGTCGCGGCCGGCTACAACAGAGTCTCTGGTGGCACAGCTAGCGCTGGGGGACACATGTAAAAACAAATTTAATTCACATCAAATTCTTGATAATTATCAGGACACCAAAGCAGCTGTGGTCTGGTTGTACTGAACATAATTTAATTATTACATTCTTGAAGATGACATTCATGAAATGACTTACTTGAAAGTGTCTATATTTCCTGTGTCTTGCAACACACAGTAGATTGCCTTTTGACTTCTTCCTGCCTGTCTGACATGGCGAAATGCTGAGAAAAGGTTGTTGAATTGACATTGTGTCAGGAAGAGCTCTCATGTCCACTCTAGAGACCATCCAGTGTGTGAGAAATATCCCTCCAGTCTCCCTCAATTCCTCTCACATGTTGACCTATAGGTCGTCATGAGGAAGACCGGCTAGATATTTTCTTTGCCTGACAGGTAGGGGTAAGCACACGCATGTGTTGATGTGGTCATGTTGATGTTCTGACTTATACCACGACGCCCATGGAGAATTGGGTGCAGGTCTAGGTGGAACTCAGCCATCTGTGCACGAATTCAGCATATCATAACACGTTCTTAAGTTGAGACTTGGTTAAGCTAGGACTTGCCAAGGTTGCTTCCTTTTTTGAATGTACAGTAAGTGTTTTGTGTGTACAGTATCTGTTTTGTGTGTACAGCATGTGTTTTGTGTGTACAGTAAATGGTTTGTGTGTACTGTAAATGTTTTGTGTGTACAGTATGTGTTTTGTCTGTACAGTAACTGTTTAGTGTGTACAGTAAGTGTTTTGTGTGTACCGTATGTGTTTTGTCTGTACAGTAACTGTTTTGTGTGTACAGTATGTGTTTTGTGTGTACCGTATGTGTTTTGTCTGTATGTTAAACTGTTTTGTGTGTACAGTATGTGTTTTGTCTGTACAGTAAATGTTTTGTGTGTACAGTAAGTGTTTTGTGTGTACAGTAAGTGTTTTGTGTGTACAGTATGTCTTTTGTGTGTACAGTATGTCTTTTGTGTGTACAGTAAGTGTTTTGTGTGTACAGTATGCGTTTTGTGTGTACAGAATGTGTATTGTGTGTACAGTAACTGTTTTGTGTGTACAGTAAGTGTTTTGTGTGTACAGTAAGTGTTTTGTGTGTACAGTAAGTGTTTAGTGTGTACAGTAAGTGTTTTGTGTGTATAGTATGTGTGTTGTACTATGCCGTTTTTAAGCTGACAATATCCAATGGATCCAAGGCCATCCTGGGAAACGTAGAAAATGTCTTCGTGGTAATTCATCAGCCTAATTAGGGTTAACCACCTTTGACGTGTGTTGATGTGTTGCTGAACGCAGCTCAAAAGTTGATGTGTGTTGAAAGGAGCTCACTGGAGACTCTGAATATTGATTAGGACTGTAATCGCCCCTGCTCTAACCTTTGATGGTTGCAAAACACACCTGACGCATTGATTCTGGAGTGTGTGTGTGGGGTGGGGGGGTTCGGTGGCTGTGGTGGCTCTGTTTGTATGTGTGTGTGTGAAAGAGAGAAAGAGAGCGCGTGAGAGAGCGAGAGGCTAACGCTATGGCTTTTTACACTTATCATAAAAAGTGACTGTCCCTTCAATTGTCATTTGGGGACATTTTCATTATTAATTCATAATGAGCATTTCTATTTTATTCATTTCACCCCGTTGCAGATTTTAATTACTTGAATTCATTGGTCGGGATTGCGGTGACCCCCTCTTTCTCTGTCTATCTCTCTGTGTCTGTCTCTGTCTCTCTCTGTCTCTCTCTCTCTCTTTCTGTGTCTTTCTCTGTTTCTCTCTGTCTCTCTCCCTCTCTTTCTGTCTGTCTTTCTCTGTACACTGAGAATGAATTGAATATTATGTGAAAAGATACATTTTTCAGCTAATCACTATAACTGCCCTTTATCTGTTCAGAGCAGTGATGAGATGAGGTCTGCTATGGCAGCTGCTGTCAATCACTCTCATGGCTCACCCAGTTCATACCAACATCACATTCTCTTCAAACTGAGCACAACATGATTTCTACTCTAGAATACTTACAGATGTACTGTAAGTCCACATAATTCCTAATGTCCAATCAGACGGGATGCCAGATCAGGAGTCCTAGACATGTTGGCATAGACAAACGTGGAAGATGAACCTGGCATCTCTCCTGGCAGACCTGGCAACCATCCTAAACTGTTTATCAGACACCCATCTGCCACAACCAACCCCCCAAAACCACATTTCACACTGATAATTCATTACTCCCCCTAACAGGGAGGTTAATGGCCAAGGAAGTGCGTGCATGCGTGCGGTGTGTGTGGGAAAGGAGATCATCTTTGAAGCATCTCATCTCATCTGACTCAATTAATCCGACCGGCAACACTTCTCTGTCAAGTCGGATTCACATTATGAGGTAATTAGCTGGTGATTTATAGTGTAACTCTGACTCTGGCTTTCCTTCTGAGTGGGTTTATTATGGACATTTTCATGTGTAAACTCTGCAAACTTCTTTGTTACATTACATTTACATTTAAGTCATTTAGCAGACGCTCTTATCCAGAGCGACTTACAAATTGGTGCATTCACCTTATGACATCCAGTGGAACAGTCACTTTACAATAGTGCATCTAAATCTTAAAAGGGGGAGGGGGGGGTGAGAAGGATTACTTATCCTATCCTAGGTATTCCTTAAAGAGGTGGGGTTTCAGGTGTCTCCGGAAGGTGGTGATTGACTCCGCTGTCCTGGCGTCGTGGGGGAGTTTGTTCCACCATTGGGGGGCCAGAGCAGCGAACAGTTTTGACTGGGCTGAGCGGGAACTGTACTTCCTCAGTGGTAGGGAGGCGAGCAGGCCAGAGGTGGATGAACGCAGTGCCCTTGTTTAGGTGTAGGGCCTGATCAGAGCCTGGAGGTACTGAGGTGCCGTTCCCCTCACAGCTCCGTAGGCAAGCACCATGGTCTTGTAGCGGATGCGAGCTTCAACTGGAAGCCAGTGAGGAGAGAGCGGAGGAGCGGGGTGACGTGGGAGAACTTGGGAAGGTTGAACACCAGACGGGCTGCGGCGTTCTGGATGAGTTGTAGGGGTTTAATGGCACAGGCAGGGAGCCCAGCCAACAGCGAGTTGCAGTAATCCAGACGGGAGATGACAAGTGCCTGGATTAGGACCTGCGCCGCTTCCTGTGTGAGGCAGGGTCGTACTCTGCGGATGTTGTAGAGCATGAACCTACAGGAACGGGCCACCGCCTTGATGTTAGTTGAGAACGACAGGGTGTTGTCCAGGATCACGCCAAGGTTCTTAGCGCTCTGGGAGGAGGACACAATGGAGTTGTCAACCGTGATGGCGAGATCATGGAACGGGCAGTCCTTCCCCGGGAGGAAGAGCAGCTCCGTCTTGCCGAGGTTCAGCTTGAGGTGGTGATCCGTCATCCACACTGATATGTCTGCCAGACATGCAGAGATGCGATTCGCCACCTGGTCATCAGAAGGGGAAAGGAGAAGATTAATTGTGTGTCGTCTGCATAGCAATGATAGGAGAGACCATGTGAGGTTATGACAGAGCCAAGTGACTTGGTGTATAGCGAGAATAGGAGAGGGCCTAGAACAGAGCCCTGGGGGACACCAGTGGTGAGAGCGCGTGGTGAGGAGACAGATTCTCACCACGCCACCTGGTAGGAGCGACCTGTCAGGTAGGACGCAATCCAAGCGTGGGCCGCGCCGGAGATGCCCAACTCGGAGAGGGTGGAGAGGAGGATCTGATGGTTCACAGTATCAAAGGCGGCCGATAGGTCTAGAAGGATGAGAGCAGAGGAGAGAGAGTTAGCTTTAGCGGTGCGGAGCGCCTCCGTGATACAGAGAAGAGCAGTCTCAGTTGAATGACTAGTCTTGAAACCTGACTGATTTGGATCAAGAAGGTCATTCTGAGAGAGATAGCGGGAGAGCTGGCCAAGGACGGCACGTTCAAGAGTTTTGGAGAGAAAAGAAAGAAGGGATACTGGTCTGTAGTTGTTGACATCGGAGGGATCGAGTGTAGGTTTTTTCAGAAGGGGTGCAACTCTCGCTCTCTTGAAGACGGAAGGGACGTAGCCAGCGGTCAGGGATGAGTTGATGAGCGAGGTAAGGGAGAAGGTCTCCGGAAATGGTCTGGAGAAGAGAGGAGGGGATAGGGTCAAGCGGGCAGGTTGTTGGGCGGCCGGCCGTCACAAGACGCGAGATTTCATCTGGAGAGAGAGGGGAGAAAGAGGTCAGAGCACAGGGTAGGGCAGTGTGAGCAGAACCAGTGGTGTCGTTTGACTTAGCAAACGAGGATCGGATGTCGTCGACCTTCTTTTCAAAATGGTTGACGAAGTCATCTGCAGAGAGAGAGGAGGGGGAGGGGAGGAGGATTCAGGAGGGAGGAGAAGGTGGCAAAGAGCTTCCTAGGGTTAGAGGCAGAAGCTTGGAATTTAGAGTGGTAGAAAGTGGCTTTAGCAGCAGAGACAGAAGAGGAAAATGTAGAGAGGAGGGAGCGAAAGGATGCCAGGTCCGCAGGGAGGCGAGTTTTCCTCCATTTCCGCTCGGCTGCCCGGAGCCCTGTTCTGTGAGCTCGCAATGAGTCGTCGAGCCACGGAGCGGGAGGGGAGGACCGAGCCGGCCTGGAGGATAGGGGGCATAGAGAGTCAAAGGATGCAGAAAGGGAGGAGAGGAGGGTTGAGGAGGCAGAATCAGGAGATAGGTTGGAGAAGGTTTGAGCAGAGGGAAGAGATGATAGGATGGAAGAGGAGAGAGTAGCGGGGGAGAGAGAGCGAAGGTTGGGACGGCGCGATACCATCCGAGTAGGGGCAGTGTGGGAAGTGTTTGATGAGAGCGAGAGGGAAAAGGATACAAGGTAGTGGTCGGAGACTTGGAGGGGAGTTGCAATGAGGTTAGTGGAAGAACAGCATCTAGTAAAGATGAGGTCGAGCGTATTGCCTGCCTTGTGAGTAGGGGGGGAAGGTGAGAGGGTGAGGTCAAAAGAGGAGAGGAGTGGAAAGAAGGAGGCAGAGAGGAATGAGTCAAAGGTAGACGTGGGGAAGTTAAAGTCGCCCAGAACTGTGAGAGGTGAGCCATCCTCAGGAAAGGAGCTTATCAAGGCATCAAGCTCATTGATGAACTCTCCGAGGGAACCTGGAGGGCGATAAATGATAAGGATGTTAAGCTTGAAAGGGCTGGTAACTGTGACAGCATGGAATTCAAAGGAGGCGATAGACAGATGGGTAAGGGGAGAAAGAGAGAATGACCACTTGGGAGAGATGAGGATCCCGGTGCCACCACCCCGCTGACCAGAAGCTCTCGGGGTGTGTGAGAACACGTGGGCGGACGAAGAGAGAGCAGTAGGAGTGGCAGTGTTATCTGTGTTGATCCATGTTTCCGTCAGTGCCAAGAAGTCGAGGGACTGGAGGGAGGCATAGGCTGAGATGAACTCTGCTTTGTTGGCCGCAGATCGGCAGTTCCAGAGGCTACCGGAGACCTGGAACTCCACGTGGGTCGTGCGCGCTGGGACCACCAGATTAGGGTGGCCGCGGCCACGCGGTGTGGAGCGTTTGTATGGTCTGTGCAGAGAGGAGAGAACAGGGATAGACAGACACATAGTTGACAGGCTACAGAAGAGGCTACGCTAATGCAAAGGAGATTGGAATGACAAGTGGACTACACGTCTCGAATGTTCAGAAAGTTAAGCTTACGTAGCAAGAATCTTATTGACTAAAATGATTAAAATGATACAGTACTGCTGAAGTAGGCTAGCTGGCAGTGGCTGCGTTGTTGACTTTGTAGGCTAGCTGGCAGTGGCTGCGTTGTTGACACTACACTAATCAAGTCGTTCCGTTGAGTGTAATAGTTTCTACAGTGCTGCTATTCGGGGGCTAGCTGGCTAGCTAGCAGTGTTGATTACGTTACGTTGCGTTAAAAGAACGACAATAGCTGGCTAGCTAACCTAGAAAATCGCTCTAGACTACACAAATATCTTTGATACAAAGACTGCTATGTAGCTAGCTATGTAGCTAGCTACGATCAAACAAATCAAACCGTTGTACTGTAATGAAATTAAATGAAAATGTGATACTACCTGTGGAGCGAAGCGGAATGCGACCGGGTTGTTGAGTTCTATTCGGAAGACGTTGGCTAGCTGTTGGCTAGCTAGCAGTGTCTCCTACGTTAAGGACGACAAATAGCTGGCTAGCTAACCTCGGTAAATTAAGATAATCACTCTAAGACTACACAATTATCTTGGATACGAAGACAGCAAAGACAGCTATGTAGCTAGCTAACACTACACTAATCAAGTAGTTCAGTTGAGTGTAATAGTTTCTACAGTGCTGCTAATCGGTGGACGTTTGCTAGCTGGCTAGCTGCTGGGCAGAGCAGTGAAGACTACGTTAGGACGACGAAATACGATAATTACGCAATTATCTTTGATACAAAGACGGCTATGTAGCTAGCTAAGAAGAAATTGCTAAGATTAGACAAATCAAACCGTTGTACTATAATGAAATGTAATGAAATGTAATGAAAAAGTTATACTACCTGCGGAGCGAAATGCGGATGCGACCGCTCGCTCCAACCCGGAAGTAGTCACAGGGCCCGCACAGTCATTCTGATAGAAATAGCCTTATGAGTGACGGAAACATAACCCATCAATTTTTTTCTCAATATTTTTTCATTTAAATGTACTTTTTCTCTCATGTCTAACTATCATTGAGGCTGAAAAGACAGGTTGAGTGGGAGGGAGCTCACCTTGACTGACAGTTCTTTGAAACGCCTATGTCAAGCATCTTGGATGCATGCAGTGTTGCAGTGAGATAACCTCAAGCAATTTTTTTGGGGGGGTATGTTTTTTGACCCTCTGTAACTTTCTCACTCATCGTGGTTCAGGATTCATTCATGATTATCTATAATAATGGTAGCATCCACATTCATGTAGAAGTGCTTAGAAAACATATTCTATTCATACTATTCTATCTACAAAAAAAAACGCCTCCAGAATGACACAAGACATTATTCACCGTTCATTTCTATTGGGTATAAATTAATATGAAACACAGCCAAAACAAACTGCAAATGCATCCAACACGTGTGTAGAGTCGCAAGCTTGATGTAATCATTGCGTTCTAGGAATATGGGAACAAAATACTAAACATTTGACTACTTTAATACACATATAAGTGAATTTGTCCAAATATATAAACACATGAATAAATGGCGGGACAATGTACAAAGTGCTTTCATTTCTAAATGGTAAAACAGACATGTATGAAAATACCCTCAAATGAAAGGTCACTTTCTGTATTGTTGCCTCATATGAAACATTTGATGTCAAATCCAAAAGCCTGAGTATAGAGCCAAATGGACACTTTTTAGCTTCACTGTCCAAATAAATATGGAGGGGAGTGTACATCTGCAGTTTGACATGTCTCTTCTGTTGCAGTTCACAGCAGGACTGACAGATGTGTTGACATGGCAACTGCGTCAGCATTTTGAATGACCCTCCCTCCTTTTGTTCCATTGCTGGCTGAAGACCTGGCTAGATAGAAACTAGCTAACACCAGACACAGATGAAAGGGGAAGCCTGTAAGTATATTTGCCATAGATGACTAGGGGAAACCTGTAAGTGTATTTGCCATAGATGACTAGGGGAAACCTGTAAGTGTATTTGCCATAGATGACTAGGGGAAACCTGTAAGTGTATTTGCCATAGATGACTAGGGGAAACCTGTAAGTGTATTTGCCATAGATGACTAGGGGAAACCTGTAAGTGTATTTGCCATAGATGACGAGGGGAAACCTGTAATCATATTTGCTGACACCCTACAGTCAAATTTTGGCACCAATAGACCACACCCCTTTGTGAACACGCCTTCTGCGATGACCGTAACAAAGCGGTTACCATTGGTGTGTTAAGAGAATAAGACATTACCATTGGTGTGTTAAGAGAATAAGACATTACCATTGGTGTGTTAAGAGAATAAGACATTGCCATTGGTGTGTTAAGAGAATAAGACATTACCATTGGTGTGTTAAGAGAATAAGACATTACCATTGGTGTGTTAAGAGAATAAGACATTACCATTGGTGTGTTAAGAGAATAAGACATTACCATTGGTGTGTTAAGAGAATAAGACATTACCATTGGTGTGTTAAGAGAATAAGACATTGCCATTGGTGTGTTAAGAGAATAAGACATTACCATTGGTGTGTTAAGAGAATAAGACATTACCATTGGTGTGTTAAGAGAATAAGACATTACCATTGGTGTGTTAAGAGAATAAGACATTACCATTGGTGTGTTAAGAGAATAAGACATTACCATTGGTGTATTAAAATGAGACACTTTCTGTGATGTCAATAATCCTCCCTCCTGAATTCTAATTTCTGACACGGGGAGGGGGTCAGTAACTTTATGATCAACAGTCAATTTTCAAACATCTGTGCGGGTTCTTAAACCCCAGTCCCAATTTGAAGCATATCAATGATTACATTTATATTTAAGACATTTAGCAGACGCTCTTATCCAGAGCGACTTACAAATTGGTGCATACACCTTATGACATCCAGTGGAACAGCCACTTTACAATAGTGCATCTAAATCTTTTTAGGGGGGGTGAGAGGGATTACTTACCCTATCCTAGGTATTCCTTGAAGAGGTGGGGTTTCAGGTGTCTCCGGAAGGTGGTGATTGACTCCGCTGTCCTGGCGTCGTGAGGGAGTTTGTTCCACCATTGGGGGGCCAGAGCAGCGAACAGTTTTGACTGGGCTGAGCGGGAACTGTACTTCCTCAGTGGTAGGGAGGCGAGCAGGCCAGAGGTGGATGAACGCAGTGCCCTTGTTTGGGTGTAGGGCCTGATCAGAGCCTGGAGGTACTGAGGTGCCGTTCCCCTCACAGCTCCGTAGGCAAGCACCATGGTCTTGTAGCGGATGCGAGCTTCACTGTAATAATCTGTTTTATGTATCTTAGAATAGGTGGTGTTTACCTGTTGGTGGGAAGACATCCCTTTATTCATCATAGTATCAAATACCCTGTGTGTGTGTGTGTGTGCACGCTTGTGTGTGTGTGTGTGTGTGTGTGTGTGTGTGTGTGTGTGTGTGTGTGTGTGTGTGTGTGTGTGTGTGTGTGTGTGTGTGTGTGTGTGTGTGTGTGTGTGTGTGTGTGTGTGTGTGTGTGTGTGGGCAGGGCCTACTATGACTATGTTGTGTGGAGAAATAATGACTCCTGAGATACAGGGACCCCCTCCTCTGGCCACAAGCCCTCACTGCAACTACTCAGGCTCTGCTCTGTGTGTGTGTGTGTTTGTGAGATACTTAATTTTCCAATGCAGAGGCACCAATGACTTTTTGATGCTAATAGATCCTCTGTGTATCTCTTTGTTCACCATAATAGCAGGAAAGAAGCAACGGAAATAGGTTTTTACATGTCACAGATCATTACATTTGTAATTATCAGTGTGTTTTTACGGCGCAGTGATCATGAGTCTCCTGTTTGTCTGTGTAATTGGGGTCACTTTATATGAGGCACCTGTCAATGAACAGCGGCTCTTCATTGCAAAGTCCCCCATTACGAATGTCTCCTTCATGTGTCTGCTATTTATCTAAGCAGAACGTGTGCTGGTCTGACACTGCATTGCTAGTGATATGTGTATGGTGACTACAGTCACTATAACTGTTAGCTTGTTGCTAGAGAAAGGATGAAGAGAGTTCATAACTACATTGCTATTCATGGTCTGTTGGTCAGACTGGGTATGCCAATTGTGAAAGTGGATTGGTGTTGTGTCCCACCCATTCCATGGAAATACCCTGACTCATTCCATCCAGTCAGCCTCACTCCTTCTCCTCCTCCATTCCATCCAGTCAGCCTCCTTCCTTCTCCTCCTCCATTCCATCCAGTCAGCCTCCCTCCTTCTCCTCCTCCATTCCATCCAGTCAGCCTCCCTCCTTCTCCTCCTCCATTCCATCCAGTCAGCCTCCCTCCTTCTCCTCCTCCATTCCATCCAGTCAGCCTCCCTCCTTCTCCTCCTCCATTCCATCCAGTCAGCCTCACTCCTTCTCCTCCTCCATTCCATCCAGTCAGCCTCCCTCCTTCTCCTTCTCCTCCTCCATTCCATCCAGTCAGCCTCCCTCCTTCTCCTCCTCCATTCCATCCAGTCAGCCTCCCTCCTTCTCCTTCTCCTCCTCCATTCCATCCAGTCAGCCTTCCTCCTTCTCCTCCTCCATTCCATCCTCTCACACTCTTTGTAAAACAGATCAGTGAGACAGGAGACAGAGACAGAGAAAATAAGAGAGAAAGTAACATGTTTAGTTCCATCAAGTTTCTATGTTTCTACGTTTCACGTGCACATGATACACAGGTGTAAAACAGTACAGGGACATTCTTCCTTTCCCAGCAATGCAGTGAGGGTAGTAATAATATAGATAATAATAGACAATGTGAGGGGAGTAGGGAGGGCAGGGACACAGAGAGGAACTGGTGTCCTCAGAGACCAGACTACAGTATTAGACTACTGTACATGGAAGGAAGAATACTTTCAGTATCCAGGGAGCTCAGAGAGCTGTAGCTATCTAGAAAGAGCGAGAAAGACAGACAGAAAAAGTCTATCAGAGCTGACAATGGCTCGAAATAACATATGCACAGCGACCAGGAACGAAGGTTTGAATGAGTCATTTTAATAAGTTCATAGGACAGCATTTGAAATCTAAAACAAAAACAATTACAAGCGGCAGAGAAACACTGGAGAAATTACTCAGAGTACTGTAACATTGGCTCTTAATGTCTCCGAGGCGTCCAGCTTGATTACCTGTTGAGTTTCATTGCAAAATAATTGCAGAACAGTCAGCGTTTTCTGTTCATCAGTTGACTACAATAAATAGGCCTGTGTGCAAACCAATCGCTGCTCCCGTGTGTCCTCCAATCAACTCGCTCGTGCCCCGCCTACTGGGCGTGGGCTAATTTAATTAAGAGAGTTTCATTTCTGTGGTACTGTGTGTGTCAATACAACATGCAAGTAGCCCCATTTTGAGAGTGTTGGGAGGGAAATCTTGTGAGGGAAGTCTTGTGAGGGAAATTGATATTTATGGTCATGTAACTGTAACACTGTTAGAGAAGACAACCTTTTATCCCTGATGGTCATTACAATTGTCTCCATCACCTTTGTCTTCAATTCCATGAAACACTGTCCACTCAGCGAACCTCTTTTCTATACATAGTCCTCTAACTCTCTCTCTCCCTCTGTGCATCCAGTGAGTTGCTCCAGTCTTTCTGTTTCACTGTGTGACCTTCCCACTACCAGATGAATCCCTCGTCTTTCATTGTTAACACTGGCCACTCCGCTAACTTCTTCTGTATTGGTTAGAGCGTTGGGCCAGTGGCCGAAATGTCGCTGGTTCGAAATACCCGAGTGAGAAATCGTCCGATGTGTCCTTGAGCAAGGCGCTTAACCCTAATATGCTCCAGGGGTGCTGGACTACCAAGGCTGACCCTGTAAAACAACACATTTCACTGCACCTATCCAGCGAGTTAGTCCCTTCTCTCCCTGAGTGTGACCTTCCTACCGTTCAGCCCTAAAGAGGCTCACTTAAACTAAGCCTTTGTCTCAAATGCTCCCTATTCCCTATGGGCCCTGGTCCAAAGTAGTGCACTGCATAGGGAATAGGGTGGCATTTGGAATGCAGACCTCAGAGAGCCACTCTCTGCACTGCACCCTCCCTGGGACTCCTTCATTTCCTCCCCTGTCACCCTGGGTTAGGGCCAGCATGCATCATCCCACCCTGCCAGGCCCTGCCTGTGTGAGGCTCTGTGGTTGTAGCAGTGTAGGCTCCCGACCACTCAATCAGAAGACATGCTACACAGGCTCTCTCTCTCCATCCATCTCTTCTCTCTCTTTCTCTCTCTCCATCCATCTCTTCTCTCTCTTTCTCTCTCTCCACCCATCTCTTCTTTCTCTCTCTCTCCACCCATCTCTTCTCTCTCTTTCTCTCTCCACCCATCTCTTCTCTCTCTTTCTCTCTCTCCATCCATCTCTTCTCTCTCTCTCTCTCTCTCTCCACCCATCTTTTCTCTCTTTCTCTCGCTCTCTCTCATCCATCTCTTCTCTCTCTTCTTTCTCTCGCTCTCTCCATTCCTCTCTTCTCTCCCTCTCCATCCATCTCTTCTCTCTCTTTCTCTCGCTCCATCCATCCATCTCTTCTCTCTCTTTCTTTCTCTCTCCACCCATCTCTTCTCTCTCTTTCTCTCGCTCTCTCTCCATCCATCTATCTCTTCTCTCTCTCTTCTCTCTCGCTCGCTCTCTCTCCATTCCCTTTCTCCCTCTCCATCCATCTCTTTTCTCTCTCTTTTGCTCTCTCTCCACCCATCTCTCTCTCTCTCCATTCATCTCTTCTCTCTCTCTCCATTCATCTCTTCTCTCCCTCTCCATCCATCTCTATCGCTCTCTTCTCTCTCTCTCCATCCACCTCTTCTCTCTCTCTTCTCTCTCTCTCCATCCACCTCTTCTCTCTCCATCCACCTCCTCTCTCTCTCTCTCTCTCTCTCTCTCTCTCTCACTCACTCACTCACTCACTCACTCACTCACTCACTCACTCACTCACTCACTCACTCACTCACTCACTCACTCACTCACTCACTCACTCACTCACTCACTCACTCACTCACTCACTCACTCTCTCTCTGCAAAGGAAAGAGACTGAAGTGTCTTATGATAGTGATACAGCACTGTCCTTATATGATGTTGGCCGTGTCTGTCTCTCCTGCTACTTACTGTATACTAATCTACATACTATATCAACATACATACTGAGAAGGTTGTTTCCTGCCATTCGTTCATTTTGATACAGCCCGTCTGCTTATCTGATTATCAGCTGTTGTGAAACACACCTGGGCCTGAACACGATTCACCTCCTCAGTAGCTTGCAGTGAATTCTGAACATGATCCACCTCTTCAATAGCATGCAGTGAACTCTGAACATTATTCACCTCCTCAATATCATGCAGTGAATTCTGAACATGATTCACCTCCTCAGTAGCTTGCAGTGAATTCTGAACATGATTCACCTCCTCAATAGCATGCAGTGAACTCTGAACATGATTCACCTCCTCAATAGCATGCAGTGAACTCTGAACATGATTCACCTCCTCAATAGCATGCAGTGAACTCTGAACATGATTCACCTCCTCAATATCATGCAGTGAATTCTGAACATGATTCACCTCCTCAATATCATGCAGTGAATTCTGAACATGATTCACCTCCTCAATAGCATGCAGTGAACTCTGAACATGATTCACCTCCTCAATATCATGCAGTGAACTCTGAACATGATTCACCTCCTCAATAGCATGCAGTGAACTCTGAACATGATTCACCTCCTCAATAGCATGCAGTGAACTCTGAACATGATTCACCTCCTCAATAGCATGCAGTGAACTCTGAACATGATTCACCTCCTCAATATCATGCAGTGAATTCTGAACATGATTCACCTCCTCAGTAGCATGCAGTGAACTCTGAACATGATTCACCTCCTCAGTAGCATGCAGTGAACTCTGAACATGATTCACCTCCTCAGTAGCATGCAGTGAACTCTGAACATGATTCACCTCCTCAATAGCATGCAGTGAACTCTGAACATGATTCACCTCCTCAATATCATGCAGTGAATTCTGAACATGATTCACCTCCTCAGTAGCATGCAGTGAACTCTGAACATGATTCACCTCCTCAATAGCATGCAGTGAACTCTGAACATGATTCACCTCCTCAATAGCATGCAGTGAACTCTGAACATGATTCACCTCCTCAATAGCATGCAGTGAACTCTGAACATGATTCACCTCCTCAATATCATGCAGTGAACTCTGAACATGATTCACCTCAGTAACGAGATGAAAAGCAGAAAGTGAGTAAGACATCCTGGTATTTAAAGCATACCAAATTTTTGAATTGTCACTTACTATAAAATGTTATATTTTCACATCCACAATCATTTTGAGTACGCGTATTGAGACAGGCCCATTGTCTCAGTCTTACATGACTGAATGATTGGCATTAGGGATGTATTCTGATTGTAGATTTCTGTTTTAAACAGAGAGGTCCTGGTTACTATAACAATTTGTTTTGGACTTGAGAGGAGGAGGAGGAGAGGAGAGGAGAGGGAGGGGTAGAAGAGAAACATGATAGTTTTGCCAGGACCTGAAGGGCAACGGCAGGCCCCCAAATTCAATGAAGAAACAATCAAGCGTGGCTAACACGGCATAATGGCTTTTTAAAAAAGATAGATGTAGCGTAAATGACTCCTTTATGTCCAGGAGGAGCAGGGAGAGAATGGTTTGAGGCACTAGGTGAGGAAATCCAGAACCCACCAACCAGCTGATGCTTTCTGATTAGCAGCCAAATTGCAGGAGAGGAAAGAGGAGAGAGAGAATGGTTGTTTTCTTTGTAAAGGTGGACGGGTGGAGGCCTTTCAGCGACGGGAGCGACGGTAGCCATTTTTCTTCCAATATGGATTTGTATGTCAGGCTCTGTGAATCGTGATGTGTGTGTGTGTGTGTGTGTATGTGTGTGTGTGAAGTGTGTGTGATCCCGAATTGACAGCAAGACGAGGGAGCACGAACATACTCATAAGATCTGTGGGTGACATGATAATGCAACCTTGACTGCCTTCCTAACTGCGCCTGGTAGAATGTTCCTCGACGAAGAACGGCGGCTTTCCCAGGCAACTTTAGACCGCTGTTTACAATGTTCACACACTGAAGAAAGAACACATAGTAATCCTCATTCACATCCCACCATGCCCTCCTGCGCCTCTCTGATTTATAGAAAACCCTGTAACCATTATTAGTCAATCTAAAGGAGTGTGTGCACAAAGAATATTTGCGCGTCGTAAAATGGAATTAAGATGGGGCTGAAAACGAACCGGGTGTCTCTCTTAAACTGTGATATGAATATTTTATGGCAGACCTGGGAGGGCTTTGTGATTTACGATGCAGATTGGGAACACACAAGCCAGGTATGCGTGCCAAACAGCAACCTGTTCCCTACGTAGCACCTTATGCGCTCTGCTCAAAAGTACATAGGGGATAGGGGGCCATTTAGCATGTAGCCTAGCTTTCTGCTGCCACATTATGACCCCAGCTGTATATCTACTAACTAGGATCTCCCTGCAACGAATGGTGTGTAGAGAAAGGCTCCCGTGCATGTGGTGGTTATCTGCTTTGTAGACTGGTGTTAGTCATCTTAAGGTCTACAGAAGAATATATTCCATACACAACGCCCACAGAGATGCTGACGTGTCTCTGAACACGCAGTGTATATCACTGTTGACCTCTTTCACCGTCGCAGCCCTATTTTCCCTTGCCTTGCTAAACTAGCCTGACGTGGAGGATTATGAGACGTAGGAAAGTGAAGAACGCATACACACACACACACCGATACACACACACACACACACACACACACACACACACACACACACACACACACACACACACACACACACACACACACACACACACACACACACACACACACACACACACACACACACACATAGTACCATATCCATGTACCGGAGCAGAGGTTAGCTACTGTCGTAGCCTTCTCTGCGAGAGCATAACACCCTGGAGAAACTAGCCACACAACTTCCCTTTATTAAAGGCCTTTCATTCGGCAGGAGTACAGTACATGTAGCAGGCTGCCGCAGAAGACGAGTGTGCGGGCGAGATGATGGCCTGATCAGTGTCTAGTCACCGTCCGTCGTCGTGCTTAACTTAACCTTGTGTTAGAGAACATCCCCTAATCCCAGGACTTCATGGCGTGGGTACGTGTCGCGTCTGTGCGCGTGTGTATTTCCCAAGAGACTGGGAGCGGTGTGTAATGTCTAATCACCCTGGAGACTGGACATGATTAAGCTCTCAGAAAGCGTTTAGAGGATGTTAATGAATGAATTACCTGTTGGCTGGATTAGATGTCATGTTGTTAACCTGTTCAGTGCCAATGGTGTCCATATTAGGACAGCCTCAGCCTCGCAGGGAGTTAGTGTCAGTGTAATCCAGGCCAGGTATCTGTTTGTCCTCATACGGATACCGTATGAACCAGACATGGCCAGAGTTGACTGGCTGTGATTTGAGGATCCTTAAAGGAAATTAGGCTAAGAGTTAACTCAGACGTTTACACGAGGCAGGGTTTGTTTCTGTTGTACTGGATTTCCAAGGTGATCTGACAGCTTGTACTCTGCATTTCTGATTAAGTAGAGGTTTTCAGTCGAACCAGGTGTACAAACAAACAGCAGAATATGAAACAGATCATAGACCATCCCTGTTGTTGATATTGTCATTTTGCCAGAATAAGGGATATTGCTGGAGTTTGGTTCGCCACATATGTTCAGTGAAATCCAAACTACAGGTGTTGAATTTAAACATGTATACATTCCCATACACCTGCAGAATGCAGTAAGGGCTTTCAAAAGTCTTACAGACAGGTGGAGTAGAGTGGACACACACATACACCAACTGCTGTTGGTTGTCTTCTCTCTCTCTCTCTCTCTGGCTCTTTTTTTCTTTCGGTCTCTTTCTCTCTCTTGGTCTCTCGCTGTCTCACTCTCGCTCTCTCTCGGTCTCTCTTTCTCTCTCTGTCTTGCTCTCTCTTTCTCCCCCTCTCTCTTGGTCTATTCCTCTCTCTGTCTCGCCTTCTCTCTCTCTCTCTCGGCCTCTTTTTCCCCCTTTCTCTCTCGCTCTCTCTCTGTGTCTTTCTCACTCTTTCTCGTTTTCTCTCTCTGCCTTGTCCTTTCCATCTGATTAAGATGAGTCCTTTACAGGCCCACTTGACAAGCCATCTCAATAACAGTCCTAAGGTCAACCAGTCGCCGAGGAAAGGGAAATCAAAACGACATAAATCCACCAATCATACCTCTGCATTCATCAATGTTGGGTGTGTGTTTCTATGCACTGAAAATGCTTGGTTATTTTTTCAAAGTGAGACTTGTCGAAGGAGATAAAAACTACTGGTGAGTTGGAATCGCATAACATTTGCCGCACCTGCATAAAAGTTCAGTCAGTTTTATTTTGTAGAAGGTCTGCTGGGACAAGGAACCAAACTTAAGTTCAGAACTGTATTCTTCAAGAGTACCTCATGTTCCCTAATGTGCCTTCCGGGGAACGTTCTGACACCTGGCACACCTTTACCTGGCCATTGTTTTGGAACAAAACCTGCCCCTCACTCCCCAAGCCCTCAACCTTTACTGTATCGCTAGCTGTTTCTTCTGTCTAGGGCCACAGGGAGCAGGGGAGCGCCACATAATTAGCCCAGGGTAGAGTGAGGGGAGCTGGGGTAGCTCGGTGCAGTCTCCCCCATGGGTCTCCATTACCGAAAGAGTCTCCATTGGAAGTCACCTGCCAAGGAGGCCCCTGTGATGCTAAGGCCCTGAGAGAGGCTCCTTTTAGGGGGACGGGGGTAAGGGCTCCGTCCTCTCCATCCTCCACAGAGCAGATCACCCGGGTTCCTGGTGCATCGCCTCCTGTCACCCTACTGTCGGCCCCTCACACACAGTTTTAAAGCCAATTTCCTGCGATTCTACACATTCTGCCATGGAGCTAAGCGTACATTTTTCCGTTTTAGAGCTAGTTTCATGCAATTATTTGCATTTTGCAATGATTAATGCTGTCATTTGGCTCAAACATAAAAACAAAATTAATTCATTGTTTTTGCAATTTTCTATTAACACTGAAAATCCCTGCATGCACACACATTCATACTGACTTTCTCTTGTTCTCATTTCGTATTTTAATTTCTCATGTATTTTTGTCCTTGCTATTTTGAGTGATATATTGATTCCTGCTTTGTTGGGTTTGGAGCTTGCAAGAAAGGTATTTCACTGTATTTGTGCACGTAATTAAAACTTGAAACAGACAGGCACACACACACACACACACACACACACACACACACACACACACACACACACACACACACACACACACACACACACACACACACACACACACACACACAGATATGTATGCTTGCACAGCCACACACACACACACACACACACACACACACACACACACACACACACACACACACACACACTGTAACTGTTAGACGGTGGACTCTGCTGCTAGGCTCTAACCTCACCTGCGATGAGAATCAATCATTTTTATTTTTGTTCCTCTGTAATTTCTACTTTCACTACAAATAGTCTCCTTCCCTGGTAAGGACCACCTTTTTGCAGGATAATTAGAGTGGGAATGGAGAGCAGTTTGGAGGGCATAAACTGGCCTTGGTCTTTTCATATTCTGTTTGAATGACAAAGGGAAACAATTTTGCATTAAGAAATTGTATATGCTTGTTATTTTCCAATTTTCTACATAAAATAAAATAAAAGTAGCACAACAAAAGTCGAAGGTCCCCCTGAGGTTAGCCAACAAAAGCAACTAATTTCCTAGCATTTTACATGCCCCAGTCATTCATTCATTCCTCCTACCTGTAGCTCTCTGCAGTTGTGGTACTTCACTGTCCTCGTGCAAAGAACAAACAAAGGACTTGCGTGTCTCCCTGCCCAGCAAGCAGTCTCATCTGTATCAGCCCCATTGTTGTCCTCAGCTTTTTGAGAAGAGAAGAAGAGACTCAAGTTGTGGCATCACATTTGAGACGTAGACCCTTTGATGTTCTCATTTTCTAGCTAGCTAGAAGCCACTGGCCCCTGACTGGGCTGGTGTGTGTGTGTGTGTGTGTGTGTGTGTGTGTGTGTGTGTGTGTGTGTGTGTGTGTGTGTGTGTGTGTGTGTGTGTGTGTGTGTGTGTGTGTGTGTGTGTGTGTGTGTGTGTGTGTGTGTGAAAGCTGTGAACAGAACAGAAGCCGCCCACGTTTGTCCCTCATAACGTACAGACCAGGGATTCGGCTGTGCTGATTGAGTCCAGACGCACGCTGTGTTTCTGACTCTCAGAGAACATGGCAGTGTTCTTCTCTTTTTGAGGAGACGCTGGTTCATGATGAAACTCATCCCTTGGATCATTAACTCAGAAGATGTGTCCTGATATTATATTTATAATGTATTAGTTGTTATAGGGCCGGAGGGTTAGGACATCATAGAAGAGGACTGTTTTTCTGCATCTATTAGAGATAGGAAACCCAGACTGAAAGAGATGATCTCTCCATGGTACGGAGACCCCCTGTGTTCATATCAAATCAAATGTTATTGGTCACATACACGTGGTTAGCAGATGTTAATGTGAGTGTAGTTAAATGCTTGTGCTTCTAGTTCCGACAGTGCAGTAATATCTACAAATAATCGAACAATTCCCAACAACTACCTAATGCACACAAATCTAACAAGTAATTGAACAATTCCCCAATAACTACCTAATACACACAAACCTAAAGGGGTGAATGAGAATATGTACATATAAGTATATGGATGAGCGATGGTGGACCGGCATAGGGAAGGTGCAGTAGATGTTATAAAATACAGTAGTGTCCAGTGATTGGGTCTCAATATAGTATATACATGTGACATGAGTAATGTAAGATATGTATACATTATTAAAGTGACATTATTTAGAGTGGTATTGTTTAAAGTGACTAGCAATCCATTTATTAAAGTGTCTAGTTATTGGGTCTCAATGTAGGCAGCAGCCTCTCTGATTTAGTGATTGCTGTTTAGCAGTCTGATGGCCTTGAGATAGAAGCTGTTTCTCAATCTCTAGGTCCCATCTTTGATGCACCTATACTGACCTCGCATTCTGGATGATAGTGGTGTGAACAGGCAGTGGCTCGGGTGGTTGTTGTCCTTGATGATTTTTTTGGCCTTCCTCTGACATCGGGTGCTGTAAGTGTCCTTGAGGGCAGGTAGTTTGTTCCCGGTGATGCGTTGTGCAGACCGCACTACCCCCTGGAGAGCCTTGCAGTTGCCGTACCAGGCCGTGATACAGCCCGACAGGATGCTCTCGATTGTGCATCTGTAAAAGTTTGTCAGGGTTTTGGGTGACAAGCCAAATTTCTTCAGCCTCCTGAGGTTGAAAAGGCGCTGTTACGCCACTGTCCCTGTGGGTGGACAATTTCAGTTTGTCTGTGTACGCCCAGGAAGTTGACACTGCTGACCCTTCGATGTGGATAGAGTGGTGCTCCCTCTACTGTTTCCTGAGGTCCGCGATCATCTCCTTTGTTTTGTTGACATTGAGTGAGAGGTTATGTGCCTGACACCACACTCCGAGTGCCCTCACCTCCTCCCTGTAGGCCTACTACTGTTGTGTCGTCTGCAAACTTGATGATTGAGTTGGAGGCGTGCGTGGCCACGCAGTCATGGGTGAACAGGGAGTACAGGAGAGGGCTGAGCACACATCCTTGTGGGGCCCCAGTGTTGAGGGTCAGTGAAGTGGAGATGTTGTTTCCCACCTTCACCACCTGCGGGCGGCCCGTCAGAAAGTCCAGGACCCAGTTGCACAGGGAAGGGTTGAGACCAAGGGCCTCCAGCTTGATGATGAGCTTGGAGGGTACTATGGTGTTGAATTTGTTTCTGATTTGTTAAACAGAAAACCCAAACATATGGCAGCAGATCCACAAGGTCTGTCATGAGAGTTGACTGTATAGTTCCCTTAACGAAAAGCACCGTTAGTAAATCCGCTTTCTCTGTGACAGCTTCCCATGTCTGGAATACACTGCCATCAGACACACACAACTGCACCACATATCACACTTTCACAAAATGTATGAATACATGGCTAAAGGTCAATCAGATTTGTGAACATAATCCCTAGCTGTGTATTGCCGCTGTCCATGTTGTCTGTAGCTTGTGAGGTGCGGAAACACTTTGTTGCTTTTATGAATTTTGTTTTGCTGCTTTTTGTTCTATGTTGCTCTGTCTGTATGCTATGTCTTGCTTGTCCTATGTTGCTCTGCGTGTGCTCACTGCTCCTCAATGATTGTCTATATTGTTTTTAATAACCTTCCCAGGGACTGCGGTTGAAAATTAGCCGGCTGGCTAGAAACGGCACTTTTCCTGAAAGGTTGATTAATGTGCACTGTCCCTGTAAAAAAATAAAATAAACTCTACTCAATGCTGAGCTGTAATCAATGAACAGCATTCGTACATAGGTATTCTTCTTGTCCCGATGGGATAGGGCAGTGTGTAGTGTGATGGCAATTGTGTCATCTGTGGACCTGTTGGGGCGGTATGCAAACTGAAATGGGTCTAGGGTGGCTGGTAAGGTGGCAGTGATATGATCCTTGTCTAGCCTCTCAAAGTACTTCATGATGACAGAAGTGAATGCTACGGGGCGGCAGTCATTTAGTTCAGTTATCTTTGCCTTCTTGGGTACAGGAACAATGGTAGCCATCTTGAAGCATATGGGGACAACAGACGAGGATAGGGAGCGATTAAAAATGTCAATTTATGCAGGTTATATGCTATGTAAAGGTAGTGTTTATATAACACCCCCTTATGTTTTAGGTAACAAATAATAGGCTATAAGGTCAGCTGTATTCACTGCTGCAGTTGTTATCATGTCAGTCTACAAGTCACAGTACAGCAGCAACAATCCAAATGGATTATTCAGTCAATGATGTATATGTTATGTTTAAAAAGCATATTGCATTACTTTTAAAGGTGCAGTATGCAGATATCGCTCCGCCATTTCCGGGTTGCTAAAATTTGAATGGTTTGCCTAATTACAGTTTGTGATAAAACAAGTGTAGAGAATCATTGTACCATCTAAACCGCTGTGAAATATATTTTCAATAACTAGAAATAAAGTATTTTCAGCTTCTTTGAAGCTGGTAAGTAAAAGGGAAAAAAACAACTTACGAACGTGAAGCATAGAAATAGCACACATAGACCATATCTACCGCTCCTTAGACTTGCTTTCAATGACAATGACAGATCTATAAATCACATTCCTATTTGAATTTGGTCAGGGTTGCCCACAAAGTTATATATTGCAGATTTTAATAGGGAAATACTTGTTTTTGTTTCAAAACAGGTTATGGTGAGGCTCTACTTGAGGGTAACAGAACCAGTAGATGGAGCTCTAGAGCTACTGGTGAAGGATAAATACAGCCAACCATTCAGCGCCATTTAACTCTCCAACCTGCTCCATGTCTGCAATTAAACTGCCAATGATTAGCAGTACTTTGGCTGACATCGCCCATATAAATGGCACATTTGGTGGCGAATAGCTTCTTCTATTCCTAATTGAGGAGAGTATGAATTGTGTTAGGTCCTTCAGATTGTAGAGGGCCAGGGCCACAGCTCCTGGTACACAACACCAATCTGCTCCCGCTGAGATCTTTATGAATTCAGTCTGGCTCCTGTCTTTATATGAAAATAGGAAAATGAGGCCATTGGGTTTTTTTTTCTGTGTTGATTCCTGTTTTTCCTCGGTTCTTGTAAAGGCTGAATCATGGTGGCTTGTATAGCCTGTAGTCAGAGCCAGTCTCATGTGTTAGAAGCAGAGGCGTGTTGCTGTAGTGTATGTTGTAATAAAGAGGGCGGGGGGGGTCAGAAAACAGCCTCTCTATAATGTCTTCTTCTCTCTTTCTCCTGCAGGTCCAAGCATCTGTCTGAGGACAGAGGTAGTGGGAGTCCGTAAATGTAAGTGTCTTGATTTTCTGAATGAACATAATACTAAGTACTATGAATATGTATAATAGTAATGTAGCATATTGTTTTATAATAAACCAATACACAAACAATAGTAATGATAATCTTAATAACAGTTAATGATCTGGGAAAGGTGAGTAACTTTCCTGCTCGTAAACTTTACAATAACCATCACAAAAGTCCAGCAAAAAAAGTGCAAAGATCTTGAGGCCGTTAGCTATTTCCGACACTCGGTAGCTGTGCATGATCGAGTCACTTCAAGTAACTGACGAATCTAACCCAGCCTAGAGGCGTTTTGGATGGGACGACATGTATCCTGACGATCCACCCTGGTCAGTTCTGACAGGCCATCAAGCATGTCTTTATCCATATCAATGTTTCTGCTCCTGTACAGTACACAGAGAACATCCCTCCTAGCTGATACCCTCCCCGGCTACCATCCCATCTGCTCAGCCACCCGGTGACTGATGACCCCTCTGGTGTGATTCGCTTGACACACACGCTCTCACTCACCCACCCACTCATACAGACTCACACCCCCTGCAGGATGAGTAGTGAACACAGCTACTAGTACTCTGCCCACGCCTGCCTCACCCTCCACTCATCCATCCACTCATCCCTCCCATCCCTCCCTCCCTCCAATGTTCTCTCCTCTCTTCTCCCTTTGGTGTGTCTGACGGCGCTCCACGCTGCCCCATGCTGATTTCCCACAATCCCCCCGTCAGCAGTGGGCCGCTCAGCACTCGCTACCCATGAGCACTCTTCTCTCCTCGCCCGTCTTTTCTTATGGGAGGCAGCGTGGGGGCAGCGTGTTGTGTATTGTACAGTAATGCACAATGTCAGGCCCCCTGTGAACAGAGAAAAGGGTAGGGTGAGATGGTGAGGGGGGGGGGGTCAGGGAGAATCTAACCCTACATTGAGAGGATTAAGAGTTAGCCAATGCAGAGAGGTTAGCCGGGTAATGTGGATTGAGTCTCTATCACGGCAGATACACATCTATCGTTTGAAACTGATCCCGCCTGTGCTCTGAGGACCCATTGACCATAGTTAGTGTTTAGTTAGTTTATTAAAACATCCAGAGGTCTAGTACCTGTTCAAGAAATGTGGATCTATTAGAAGGTTCTGTTTGTTTCGTTTGGCGTATGTTTCGTAACCAAGAGCTGCCATTTTAGGATATTGAGACTGCGCATCTGTGATTTCACAAAATGGCGGATGATGTTGGGATGAGCACAGAAGGTATGTGTGCGAAGCCGAAGTAGGCCTGTGTTTCGCAAAATGTCCGTATTTTAATGAATACAAAATAATTATGACACTTCAAATAGTTCTTATTTTTCTGTTGAGCAGCCTAAACCACAGTAATCTTGTTATATGTCTTTAGTTTGATAAATGTATCTTTTGGAATATTGTGACATTTTTTGGTCAAAAATGATCGTGACAGACAGACATACAGATTTTCAGGGCAATTTTCAAAGCTCCCTAAAATCACATTTGCCAGTAGAACAAGTAACAGAGTCAACTATTACTCATAGAAATAATTGTTTTAAATTCCATTTGTTTACGTGTAGAATTTGGCGGCCATTTCTTCCCGTTTTCTCAAGTCAATTGAATATCCGTGGTTGACATTTTTGACATTAAATAGTGGACGTAATTCATTATTATAGTTTAGAAGTCTCTAAGGCTTAAGAATGAGGGAATTTTACACGTTGGTAATTATTTACGGGGCTTGAAGGAGGCTAATTTACAGTGTGGGCTGAGTTATTAATACGTCCATGTCCTTGACCACATTGAAAATGAGCCGCTAAAAGACGAAAGGCCATTTCACTTTTCATTGTTCAATTGCTCAATTCTCACTTAATTACCATCCACATTACTTTGTATTAGAAGAACAGGACATTTATAGCAGTACTGTGCTCTTAAAAAAAAAGACAACAAAAAGCAATTAATGTTGAATTCCTCTTCAACGGCTTTTGTTATCGTTTCCTATTTAAGAAACTGCAAAGAGGTGGACTTAAAAAGGAAAATACTGTTAACAGTCATATTAATTGCGAGTTGATTATTGCGAATCGTAAGCAGACGTAAAGGTTCAGTAGTTTACAATGAATTGTTTTTAATTAAAAGGGATTTGCTTGATTGAAATTACTTATACATACCTTGTTAATGGGTTATCAAAATGAACAGGCCTCTATGGTTGAAAAGTGCATTGGAACTACTTCCAAGTGAGTTGTGGAGACTTAAAATGGTGCCCTCTGGACTCACTAAAATGTCCTACTTTAAGAATTTGACATTTTGAGGTAGACATATACATAATGAGTCAATTGACATTTAATGACCTTATATTTAACTATAGCATTCTGTAATAAAAATAATTGAATTTTTCAGTCATTACAATGGTACGTAATGTGAAATATAGAGTAAATAGTAGGCCTAACTGAAACAACCTGGCACAGAACTAGCCACAAAAGTGCTGACTCCAAATAGAGTCTCACTGACCACCACCCAGTAACCAACAAGCGTACTGATGCACTTAATCGTCGCAGCAAAAACAAAACTCTAAACATCAGCAGTGCTCAAAAAACTGTACCTTGTGACGATCCAGTTGAGTGTCCGATAATGTCTACTCTCCTCGCCGCACGAGCGATACCTTTTGCAGTCTTTTGTGCAGGCCAGAGACTCTGCCTGCTTGTCGTCTAATGCCTCTGTATGCCTGTACTCCTTCAACGGCCTGTCTGGGCTAGAGAGATAAGGGCAAAGTTGTATTCTCAGAGAGGTAATACACCTGCAATCTGCAGCGGTGGGGCTGGGTGATGCTATCATTAAGGCAATATTTACCTCTCGCCGTGAAATGGAAGCCGGTCACGCAGCGTGTGGCGAGGATAGGTGAGAGAGGGCCGAAGAGGCGACACGGTGGAGAGAGATTGACGCGGAGGCTGACGCACGCACAAACAGACACACACACACTGAATTGCCCTGAATGGCTGCTCTTAACATCGCAAATGTAAATATGAAGCTTTTTCAGAATAGTTCACAAAGAAATAGCACTTGTTTGGTTTCAGTCTTTCAGTACCACAGATGAGCCGTAGCGTAGTGGAAGTCGAGTGGACCTCTCTCTGCATCCGCTATGAACTGATTACAGACTGTTTGACATGTATTGATGTGAGGCAGGATGTCTTCATCAATAACTAGTACAAACTCCTTTCAGTTCCACAGGCTCTGGCACTGTAGTTTCACCGCAGTCAGATGAAGACCGCATACTGTTCTGCTTCGGTGTCCCAAGGGCCCGAAACTCGGCTATTCCTTTTCAAGCCACTGTCAGACATACAGCGGATATCGAAGGCTGTATCCCTGTAAGCCAATTACTGTCCGGCTGTCCCCCAGCAGGACATAACATGGGGTGGTGGTACAGTATTTATTGCGTTCCTGGTTTAGATTGTGTCCAGTACCAATACTGCTAATACAGTAGGATGTTGTTAAGACATCAAACTGCTGCTCATCAGGACTGATGCTGATGATGCCATTAGTTTTCTGTTCTTATCAAAGAACTGCCAGGATATCAACCTTCCAAAATGGCAGTCATGCTGAATTTGATGAGAACATGGAACATGTGAGAGCAATTGCATGAATTTGGATGGTCTAACCCAAGGGAATTGAAATCTTACCCTACGACGTCCGGAGCCCGCTGGTTTTCTGTTCTCCCTGATAATTAATTGCACCCACCTGGTGTCTCAGGTCTAAATCAGTCCCTGATTAGAGAGGAAGAATACCGCTGTGTTAGATGAAAAGAAAAGGCCATGGGATCACTTTTAGGAGGACTGGTAACAAGCTGGAGGCATGCGGCTCAGTGGGGAAGTCGGAACTACTTCTCACAAGTCACTCTGTGGAGGAATACGCTGTTTGTGTTAGCGTGTGATTGTGTCAAGCAGCCATTTTGTTTGTGGTGCCACAACAGCATCCAAATCACCAAATCAATCCCTAGGTAAATGCAGAGGCACAATAGTGATTTTGTGGCATCAGAGTTTTGTTCTGAAGGTTGTTTCATAAATGTCAAAACCGCCGACACATCACTTTGAGAGGCTGAGGCGCTAAATGGATTTTGGCTGTTTTTGTTTACAGATGTGCCGATTTAAAATTCATGAAAACTAACAAACACTTAGTGCTTCTTTGCAGCCTCTTCATAGCAAAGATATTCCCCCATAACTCTAATATATCTCACACCCAATTTGAGACTAAAGCTATAATGTATTCTAGGTGATTTCTTCTTTGTCTTGTGTACTTAAGCCGTTTGTCCCTGTGTGTTTAGCTCAAACAGTAAATGGAAATGATAATATGATTCCTCCTTCACTGTAGAGTTAAATGCCATGTGTTGTGTTCCTCTTACTAAACAACCACATAGGCAGATAGCTGTATACATTACCCCAACTGGAAATTCATTGGACTTGTTTAACAGGTAGACCTTGAGGTGAGGGAAGCGTGATTAGAAACCCGGATAATGTGACTCTGGAAGTAGAAACCCATTTGACCCTTTGACTTGGCTCACACAGGAAACGGCCCTCAACCTTCGGTTACCGTGTAGGAATTAGGCCCAGTCAACTCCACATCGAGACCCCATCTCAATGCTAAATGAGGTGCTCTGGGAGGTTGGTGGAGACTATCAAGCTTCGTAATGAGTCTGTGGCCTGTCATTCTTTTCACTGTTCCAGAATCAGTTTTGAATTTAACAACGTGGGGAAAGAAAAGGTTTGAAATGAAATGTGTAGCCTGAAAGCATTCAGAAATCCCAATCTGAATTTGTTTGATTAGTCATTTTGCTCCATAAAGGTCTAATTATTACAGCGGTAATCTTTAATCATCTTTTAATTCTGATATCATGTAGTCATTACGAGAGCAGCAGTAAAGTTTGTAGCCCCAATAGTTAAGGCTAATTGTTTGGGAAATGCTCAAAGCAGAAAATAAGTTTGAAGTGTTGTGATATTCATCTACCTTGGTTCTATTTCAAATGAGCTCACTCTGTTGTTCTCAAAGTAAAAAATCATCTTCTTTTTGGACGGTCTTTTCAAGTCTTCATTTGAACAAGTTTGAGAATATTGCACTTTAGCCCTCTAAGGCAATCAGCACCATTCTGAACATAATCTATTTTCAATAATTACACGCTGCAATTAAACCGACGTGTTGCCCCGGTGAACGGATGCATTTGGCTGATTCAGGGAATTAAGGCCATCCCGTCTCTCAGATGGTCGTTTTTTAAAACATCTGGCACAATGAGGGACGGAGGAGGGAGGGGGGAGGGGGGACTGGAAAGAGAGAGGAAAGAACGGGGAGAGAAGGAGAGCGAGACATAGTAAGGGTAAGAGAGAGTTTGGGGTTTTTGGTCAAGTTACATCCACTCTCCCGAGGAGGATCATCTGCTCTAGCTGAATTCCCTCCATTACTCATGTGTTTACAGAACATATAAGAACATACATAAGAACTGTGGGCTCAGTCATTTGCCCCGGATAAGCAAATGACGCAATTTCATAGCAACGCAGAATTGTTTTATCTGGCTCTGTGGAGCGCTAGCCCTGCCTACCCCCGTTTGCTTTCCCTTGTCTTTAAATAGGGTCAGCCTTGACTGGCTTCTAGACAGGACTGCCATGTCTTCTGAGAGCAAGACTGTATGCTGTACTCTCCCCACCAGAAAAATATAATGGCCTCCATTGTGTCTTGTAGATATAAACAGACACAGTCAGACATCAGCTGTGCAAATAGATGGCATATGGGCACGGTTCACCACTGTATACATCACGTCACCAAGTTGGAAAAGTTTGAGGGATGAATATAAAGAAAGAGGGGCGAGGGAGAGTATCTGAGTGTTTCTGAATGATCGGCGCTGGGAGAGAGGGAAAGAGGGATGCCGAGGCTGACAAAGTTACGGAAGGAGGAGGAAGGAGAAGGGTGCCGACAGCCTCATATGACGGACGGCTGATCCAAGCTCCGTTTTTGTACTAAGAAGCTGCCAAACATGCACCTCTGACCTCGACAGCAATTTGTCATATCGGCCCTGACAGGCTCCGAGTTTAATTTTTTTTTGGGGGGGGTGTTATCTGACAACCTGTCATTTCACTTCCCCCAAAGTCTCTTGCATCATGTTGAATGATGAAACTTTGCCAAAGGATCTGTTGTTTGCAGTAATCTCACACTCACTCTTACTTTTTGTCAATCTAGTCATGTTAATTTAGGCCTTCCTATCTTTGTGTCATAATAATCATTTGAATATATGGTAAGGTAAAAAATAGATTCATGATGAGTTACTATGATAGTTGTAGACTATAAGCCCCAATGTTAAGTTTTAGATGTATCCAGTCAGGTTTAATTAATCTATGAACTGCAATGCAGAAATAGACAATATGAACATGGCAGCATACAGAGGCCGTGTTCAACTGGTCCTGTACCTATCAAACCACTGATTTAGAACCTTACAGAATATTCCACTCCAATTTTAACCTTATAAAATCCCACTTGACGTAAATAGCGAACGTCGTTCAGAAGAGCGTGTAGCTAACCAGAGATGCAACCGAGAGGTTTATAACGACGCCGTGACATTTGGGGGAAATGACAGGAACCTTATAAAACAAATGGGCGAGCCGGTGACAATCTGGTAATAAGATTGTTTTACCTCACTGCATCAGTGCCTTTGATACTGCAATGGTAAATCAGGGGCTGTGTCCCAAATGGCAACCTATTCCCTACATAGTGCACACATTTTGTCAAGAGCCCGATGAGTTAAACTATGTGCCCTGGGCCCGGTTTCCCTATAGCGATGGAACATAGGCTTACGAGTGTTTTTTAGCGATGCATCTTTCCTACAGCAGAGAGAATGTTCTCAAAGTGCCTCGTTGGAACATCTGTCGATTCTGATATAATTGGATCAGCTTTCTCCTTTCAAATCTTACCTTAACGTTAGAATTACTTCACAATACTGACGATGTATCAGCTACTAGAGAAATATTAACACCTATATTCAATGTATTTCAATAGGATTGAAATAGGCCTATAGCCAACTGTTAATATTTTAATACTGTCCTCTCAGTTTTCATTTGAAGCAGCTTTTTATGCGTCACTTGTTTTGTTTCACTTTGTGTTTGTAGTCAACTTTGTGTTTGTAGTCAACTTTGTGTTTGTAGTCAACTTTGTGTTTGTAGTCAACTTTGTTCTGAAGTTGTCGGCGGAGAGACGGGTAAACCATGTGATTCTATGTTTACGTCTTCTGTGTATAAAGTCACACGAGGGCAAAAAAGCATCGGACGCACTTAGCTCTTGTGTTCTACGAGTCAGAGGCAGATTACAAGCGTTTTCAAGTGCAACGTTAATAACGCTGGTTTTAGAAACCGGCTGGGAGATTTAACTCCTAATGAAGGTTCTACCGGTGACATTAGCCGATGCTTTTGGGAAACCGGGCCCAGGTTAAAAGTAGAGCACTATAAAGGGAACAGGGTGCCATTCATTTTGAGACGCATCCGTAGTAAATCAGGCAGTGTCCCAGATGGCACCCTATTCCCTACATGGTGCACTACTTTTGTCAAGAGCCCTATGGGTTACCCTCTGGGGCCCAGGTCAAAAATAGTGCTCTATAAAGGGAATATTGTACCATTTGGGATGCGTCCATAGTAAATCAGGATTGTGTTCTTGGCAGAGAGGCCATATTAACCCTTTCATTGCACTCAGGGGGGGACTGAGAGAGAGAGAGAGAGAGAGCCTGGCCCCATTGCTGATTCGGGGTACAAGTCACACCAAAGGACAAGGTCGTTGGCCAGGCCCAGTGATTTAGGCTTAATTTAGTGCTAATAGCAGAATGTGAAATGTCCCTTTAACTCCCCAGACATGATGTAAAAATCCCATCCAAAACGTTGCTTTAGCAGAGAAGCAGAAGGAAACTAAAAGAAAGGAGGAAAGGTATTTGAGTTGATGGGAAATCATGGATTTTGAAGTAGTTTGATTGTATGTTTTAGTATGTTTTCCTTTCAAGTGTAATACTGGAATGCAATATCATTTTTAAGTACATTTACATTTACATTTAAGTCATTTAGCAGACGCTCTTATCCAGAGCGACTTACAAAGTATGAAGGAACCATGTAATCACTTACTTTTATATGCTATTTTCAAAATATATCTTTGTTGGTAGTTTTACGAGTTTGATTTATATTCACTTTGAGAAGATAACTCATTTTTATAGATATACAAATAAGTTATAATGTAATGTGTTGCGGTTCTGTTTTTGTTTTTGGAAAACAAAGGAAATTATATTGTAGTTCTACCTTGGTGTATGAAATGGGGTACAAATTGAATGTCGTATATTCAAATAATATACTATTGACTTTGGCAGCATCTATTTGATGGAAATGTATAGTTTGATTATAAAAATCTTTATTCTCGTTACTCAATTGTCTCGTTTATTGAGAATAACATTTTTTTTAAGTATACATTTTTTTCAGGATGTGGAGGTTTTTAAGTTGTTTTGATAAACAGTAGCCACATGTTTACTCCTGCTTGGTCCTCTGCTAAATTAAAATCTACATTGTTATTGATTTCATTGTATTTTAGTTCACTCAATTTCACCTTTAACATATTGGTCCTTTTTTCAACTGTGAGCAGAGTATCTAAGATGTATAGAATAATGCTCTTAAGATGGAGTGAGACGGTTTGATGGGTCAACCAGGGTAAGGGATCGGGAGCCGATGCAACTGCTGTAGGCCAAAGTGACGGGCTCGGGAATCGAGTGAAGCTGGAGACCGACACTGCAACAAATCCATAATTGAAAATCAATATGTGAGGGAAAGTTTTGGCTAAGCGGGTAAAAGGAGGTTCAATTGAGACTGCACTGCAGATAGCACCATTGTCCTGACACATTAGTTACATACACCTTTTCAAGGCAGAAATGAATGACCTCTTTGTCCTATCAATCATAGTTCTATAGTCTCAGTAGATATAGAAGTTTATGCAATATATATATATATATATAATTGCAAAATGTTAGTGTTCATGCATAACATGTTTTAGAAAAAGGAACCGTTGCTATTCTGTTTTCGCCAGGTCCTTATAAACTGTACACCTGGAACGCAATTATACTTTTTTTAAACAAATGGATTATTCCGTTGTTATTGTTTATTTACACATGTAGTTTGAGTTCCAGGTGTATAAACAAACCTCTATAAAACATGTTAAGCATCTAATTTAAATACATGACTGCTTGGCAGGAGGTTACTTCAAAACCTTCATCTAGTTGTGTATAGTGTAGGAGTAACAGAAAGAGAGGCAAACAGCTGGATAAATAAGTTAACAAATAAGCAACTATCCTCTCAGCTACAGTAAAAAGGAGATTTTTATGGGCAGCCACGAGCCTATGTATGCCATCAAATGAGCTTTTTGTTTGTGTTGTCAGGTGCAGCTCCGAGGGGACGCTTAACTTTGTCAATTAGTGCACTAGCGATTTTTTAATTTTGTCTTCCCTACCTCAAATGTTGACCACGAGGGAAATGTAGAGGTTTAAAGAGTGTAACCAGCACGTTAATGTGCAAACTTAATTAAGGCAACTGTAGAAACCCATTATAGGTACCTTGGAATTAGCCAGTCAATCTCCAGCATCTAAATTGAATTTCTTAGCTTCGCAATGGTACCCAATGAGTCCCGTCTAGAGAGCCAACGGTGACCTCCTGGGTTCAATTTGGTATGTGGTGAACACACATAAAAATGTACACTTATATTAGCTACGATAGAGAAGTCAATTAAGAAACTGCTTCGGCAATCCAATTATAAGTCTGTAGACAATTCCTCCCTCCTTTTTTCCATAATGAAGAAAGTAAAAACACATGGGGGTTTTAAATGGGCTTTTATTTTTCTTCTCCCTTCATTTTACTGTCTTAAAGAGAAGGAGAAGACGTGTTATTGACTTTCAATTTAAATTAAAAGACTTCAATTCCATGTCAAGGAATATGGTCTGAGGAAAGCTAGAAGCTAGGGTCTAACCGTTTGCTATTAGATTAAGTCCAATAATGAACAAAGTAATGGACACCTTGTTAAATCGCATTGTTCTCATTTATCGCCACGGTCACCGGAGACAAACACTCTTTGGTCGGTGCTCCCTGAAGAACTCTGTACCCTCAGTTCAATTTCCAACAGTATTATGCGGCTCATTTCTAAGCAAGGTCCAGTGGATAGAGATGTTTGTGGAGACGACCAGACCAGTAATTCAGTTTTACAGTCAAAGGCGTTGCGCTGGAGTGTCTGTTGTGTTGAGGAGCGCTCCTTCTCTAATGGAGTTAATGGACTGTGATATTTATGTTTAGCTGCACATAGACAATGAAGGTGTAACAAGGGTGTGGTGCCATATGCGCCGTCACATTGTTCAACACAAACTAGTTTGTGTCTGGGAAAGCATGATGGAGACAAGAGTAATTGAAATGCATAGGCCTGTTCTCTCGCTCTCCCTACACAAAGTGTGATTGACATTGTTAAGTTTGTTCGACACGGCTAATATTGTTGTTTGGATGAATCCGTCTTGGAGATACCATGAAATCTACATAGATTCCATCCGGTTTCTTAATAACAAGCTGATCAAGTTGACTTTTTCGTTGTCATACATTGGCCATACTTTTGACATTCTAAGATCTCTCATGAAAAATCCTACTTGTATATGTGCAAGAGTAGTAGTGTTTTCATGATCAAAATATAATTGACTGTAGAATTGAACTGGAACAACTGACTGCATAGAAGTCAAGAGTGTCTCTTGCCATAAATAGCTCAAAGAGAATGGTGTGAATATAAATGTGCTTTGACAATGTGGTGTCAAAACTGTTAACATTGTTTTCCCTCATTTTGAAAATGAGAGGGGTGGGGGGGTAACTGAAATACTACCAGTGACCTGATTGGTTGCTGACTGACTGTATGCCATATTTCTGACTGGTTAGAATGCCAACCAATCACTGCTTCATATTATTTAAAAAGCTATTCTATTTGTCCTTTTCCCAAATCCCCTCCGCCCTCCTCAACACTTCTGCTCCCACTCGGGTAGAAACACATCAACCAATAGAACGCCTGCAAATTTTACCAACAATTTCCCCCCTTCTATCCATCTCGATCTTAGAAATTGTTCCCCCAATCTAAATTCATTTACATTTTATTTGTTTGACTTTCCACAAATGATCCAGTCTGTTCCTCAGAACATCAACATTACATCATAATGACCGATGCATAAACAAGCAGCTTGCCATGACAACCTACCACTCATATCATGGTGACTCAATGCTAGATAGCTTTAGAGTAATCCTTTAATATGAATGAAAATCGATGTCAAATGAGAGCTACCCATCTGTTTTGCTATGCAACTAGGCCATTATCCCATCAGGCTGTGCTATTGCACCAAACTCCTAGTTCCATACTTACGTCGTGTGCATGTGACATACATTTGACATATATTTCAGCCCATGCAGCTATCTGCTGGGGCGGATGGCTTCCTTCTGCAGAGTCAGGGAACAGGGATGAGAGGGAATAATCTTCGTCTGAAAGGTTTTCCATAAAAAATAAAAATAAACTTCTGAATAATCCCCCTTTTCTATATTTAGGGTACCAGAGAGGAATATATGTCAGGGAGTCGAGACGCCTGCAGTTGTAGGTGAATGTGTTGAGATGGGAGAGTAGGAGCTAAAACCCTCCCTTGTAAAAACCCAACCAGGCTTCACCCACTCCTTTTAAAATCCTATACACGCTTCAGGTGATATGGTGTCAGAATGATCTCTACTCCAACCAGAAAGAGCTAAAAAACAAATCCCAAAAGATCAGTGTGGAGAACCTTTTCTGGCCGGCTTACTGTCATGGCCGTCAGAGGGGTGTCCACTTTTTCACTCACTGTACAGCGTGAAAATAGAACCCGCTGCTGTGTAAACAGAGACGTTGTCACATTATGTGTGTATCAAATGGAACAATTAAAAGTGAAGATTAGTTAAGTGTAGTCATGTAGATTATATAGCGATAGGGTTGACCTTATTGTTGGGAATGTACAAAAATATTGCTTGGTGCATATTGCAAAAATATTGGTGCATACTGCAAGATTACGGCTTACTTTTGCCTGTTCCATTCTAAAAAGTAGTTACATATGCAGTTGTTAACAGCATTGCAGTAGCATTGCTAAGCCCAGTGGTCTGATTATGAATGTAAAAAGACACAAATTCCACAGCAAACCGTAAGAAATGGAAAATGAGAGCACTGAAAAAAAAAGAAAATGCTGCCAAAGTCAAACATTATGGTAACATTTTTTTGTGCTTTATTTGCACAATTGCACGTTTACAAGTCGTGCTATTCTGTTCATCTCCTTTAGATGTTTTCCCCCTCAGTCCATCGGAACACGTTTGTAAAAGAATCCCTATTAGATAATAAAGATGCTGTAGGGCTCTCTCATCCTGCCGTGCATTCACTCCTCCTGTCGCATTTTTCGACACAGAGCCTCTCTTCTTTTGTTACTTTTTTTTTTAAAGAGAAGAGAGAATGAAGGGAAAAAAACAAGGACAACTCTTCCCACCTCAAGGAGAGGAGGAGAGAGAGAGAGGAGACTAAGGAGGAGATTGGGTGATGAATTTAATTCTGCAAGTTCAGAGAGATTTCTTAGTTTGACATGCTCGGCGGGGGGCCTTTGAGAGCTTGGCAATGTCTCCAGCACTGCAAGCTTTGAAAATCTCTCCTCGGCAGCCCTAGCCTGGTATCAAAAGCCAAGGATAATGCTCCCTTCGAGGTAAAGCATCCTGGTGAATAGAACCTCCTAGCCTCCCTTTTATTTATTCATTTGCGTTATATCAGAAAGCAGGGGAGATAATGCATGAAAGGCCCGGGCGAGAGGAGACTGGGGGTGATTGGAAGAACGAACAAACAGGGTATATTTTGTTATTGTTCCTCATTCATTTCTGTATTCAGGAAGCATTGTTTGTTTCCTAACAAGCCTTTTCAGTAGCTATGCTTACGATATACTACTCCGACGTAAAACCCTTCTCTGTTGTTTGAACTCTAGGATCATTGAAGTAGACAGCCATATTGTACAGGTCTACATTGACCCTCCTCACTCTGTGGGGCACCGTAGATGTTTGTTTGTTGTTGTATTCTCCAGGTAACTAGTTACCTGTCTACACATGTTGTAAGCCCATTGTAATATCCCAGGGTCAGATTTTGGGAGGACATTTTTAGAGAATATACTGGACTGTGTGCAAATGCTTGCACACCTACAGGTGTGGATAAAAAACCGGTGCTCACACACACACACACACACACACACACACACACCACACACCACACACGGACACACACGCACACGCACACGCACACGCACACGCACACACACACACACGGAAACTCAGTCAATATCAGTTCAACTGAAGCTACCCAATGCAAAGTCAATGCCCCAGTAATGTGATGGATAGCCTATGCTGCCTTTTGGACACCAGGTATTGACGCAAGGCTATCTGTATACCTGCACAATAAACACACATCTGAATATGTGAATGATATCCATTCGTTCACAAATAGATATTGACTTTTTAGACGCTATTAACATCTCTTTTGAAATGATTGAGGGTGCTGCCATTTTTCAGTTGTTTGTTCTTATTTAGCAAGTCTAAAAAAGGTGAAACAATTGCAACAAAATCAATGGTTGCTATGAATCAACAGATAATAGAAATGTGCTTGTTTAAAGTGTTTATGTTTTAGAGATGTTGGTGTACTTGATTTACTATTCACTTCTGTTGAATCATAGCTACCATTTTATGTGTAAAATGGATCTTCTGTTGAATCATAGCTACCGTATTATGTGTGAAAGGGATCTTAGAGAGTCTATTGGGATATTTCAGGAATGTTACGTCCGTTGTTGGAATGAGACCAAGGCGCAGCGTGGTAAGCGTACATCTTTCTTTATTTTAGATGAACACCAAAAAAAAAAAAAAGAATAACAAACGTAACGTAACGTTCTGCAGGCTTCACAGTAACTGTACAAAAACAAGCTCCCACAACTGAAGGTGGGAAAAAGGGCTGCCTAAGTATGATCCCCAATCAGAGACAACGATAAACAGTTGCTTCTGATTGGAAACCATACTAGGCCAACAAAGAAATAGAAACATAGATTTGGACCGTCGCTGCAGGCTCCCGACGGGTGACCGTCTCTACAGTCTCCCGACTGGGGACAGTCGCTGCAGGATCCCGACTGCAGACCGTCACTGGAGACTCTGGACTGCAGACCGTCCCTGGAGACTCTGGACTGCAGACCGTTGCTGGAGACTCCTTGACTGCGGATCTTCACTGGAGGCTTCGTGCCATGGATCATCACTGCAGGCTCCGGGCCATGGATCATCACTGGAGGCTTCGGGCCATTGATCACCACTGGAGACGCACCGGAGACCAGGAGCGCTGAGCCGGCACAATCCGTCCTGGCTGAATGCCCACTTTAGCACGGCAAATGCGGGGAACTGGCACAGAGCGCACCGGGCTGTGGATGCGTACCGGAGACACAGTACGTGTAACCGCAAAGCATGGTGTCTGAAGGGTCACACGCTCCTCAAAGCGACTGTCTTGCTCCAGACTCCAACCCCTCCAAACTCTTTCGTCCCTCTCCACTGCCAACCACTCCTCGTTCAAACGGTCCAAGAAGTCCTCCTCGGACTCAACCCTCAGCACCGAAGCCCATGTCATCTCTCCCCCACATTTTTTTTTTTTTTTTTTTTTTGGGGGGGGCTGCCTGTTGGGTTTCCGTTGTGTCCTCTCCTCCTGACCACACTGCTTGGTCCGTTTGTGGTGGGATGTTCTGTTACGTTCGTTTAAAGATGGATTAGACCATTGTGCTGCGTGGTAAGCGTACATCTTTCTTTATTTTTGATGAACACCAAAACAAACAAAAAAGATAAACGAACGTAACGTTCTGCAGGCTACACAATAACTGTACAAAAACAAGATCCCACAACTGAAGGTGGGGAAAAGGGCTGCCTAAGTATGATCCCCAATCAGAGACAATGCTAAACAGCTGCCTCTGATTGGGAACCATACTAGGCCAACAAAGAAGTAGAAACATAGATTTGCCCACATAAGTCACACCCTGACCTAACCAAATAGAGAATAAAAAAGGCTCTCTGAGGTCAGGGCGTGACAAGGAAACAGTTTGAGATGGTTGGACAGATATTAACTGAATATTAGAACCAACTCTATTGTACTAATATTTTATTAATGTTAAGTATTTCCTATAGTTGTTCAAAATAAAACAACTGCTCACTATACTATCTTCACCCAGTAAGGCATTTATTTGTTTTAAACAGGACTTGGTGTAATATCACTACATGTAATTGCTAAAGGCTTTGCTTGTACAAAATGTGCCAAATTCTGTGTCTTTCGTTATAGATGTTCCCTCAGTTTCCTCATTACTGTTTCAGGCCATGTCTCCTCTTTAAATTATTATCCTAAAGCACCTGCACTATTTCATTTGTTTATTTTCGGGGTGGTTTTTTTGTCCCCCTTCCCCTTCCGTACTTTGTTTCACTGATTGGCTTTAACCCGAGGCATCTCAGTTCATGCGTCCCAAATGGCACCCTACTCCATATGCACTAAATAGGAAATAGGGAGCCATTTGGGACGCATGGGGTGAAACCAGACACGTTAAATGACAGGGGCGGCTGCTATCCTATCTAAAAAATAAATAAAAAACCGCGTCACACACTCTCCCACACTTCCCCAGCCCCGAATCATATCATGGCTCTAACAAGTTATTTTCACTTCGTGATCCTTCGATTGTGGAAAGTCTCCTGCCTCATCCCCAAAGGCCATCACAAGATATACTCTCCTCACCAGTTAAAAAGAAGAAAGGGAAGGAAAAAATCATGTAAATGGAAAGTCCCCTCTCCAAAACATCAAACAGCTGCAGGTGGATATCACAAGGCACTCAATTTACATCCAGTGATATGAGAGATATCAGAGGGGCATGTGTCGATTTACCGTCAGTTTATCTTATCGTGGATCTCACTTGTCACAGGCCTTGACCCGGCATGTAATGTTACAGAGGCTACAGTTCAAGAAAGGCACAGCCGTGACAACAGCTCAACCTGGATGGTGAGAAAACGCACACGCTATTATTATGAAATCTTTTTGAAATCCAGTTAATTTAACCTGAGCACTGATCTAGGACCAGCCCCACCTTGTCCATTAAATCGTATACATTATGATCTAAAAGGCAGAATTGATCCTAGATCAGCACTTTGACACTTGTGAATATGGGCTCAGGTCTTTTTTTCCATTACCTGCAGTCAGACAGTTTACTCACATACACGTATCTGCCACCTGCATCCATTTTTAAATTTAAAGTACATTCCTGCCATGTTGTTTTCTTTGGAAAGCCACGGCAGCTGTCGAGCTCTGCAGACTTTCTGCTCAGACCTTGACACGAGAGTGAAGGCCAAGACACTCAGAGACTCTAATTAAGGCTGCTTAACGAGAAATCAGGTCCTTGTTTTGGAAAGAGGCCCGAGCTCGTGAAGGTGTGTGTGTCTGTCTGTATGTCTGTCTGCGTGTGACGCGTGTGTGTGAGCGCGCGTGCGCATGCATGTGTGTTTTTACACCAGACGAGTAAGGGGTCCACAGCTTGCTCTTCCTGCCGCAAGGCAATCTGCAACCAACATCAGCCCTCTGTCAGGTTTTAGCCAATCCACCTTGGGTACCAGATAATGGTACACAACAGAGGTAGCTAAGCACTGCATGCTCATGAAACCAGACTAAGCCGATACACCTGCACAAGCTCCCCATCATCCTGTGATTAGGCCTAGCTGTACACTGTCTAGCTGTTACTATTAGGCCTAGCTGTCCACTGGCTAGCTGTTACTGTAAGACCTAGCTGTCCACTGGCTAGCTGTTACTATTACACCTAGCTGTCTACTGGCAGCTGCTACTGTTAGACCTAGCTGTACACTGTCTAGCTGTTACTGTTAGGCCTAGCTGTCCAGGGTCTAGCTGTTACTTTTAGACCTAGCTGTCCACTGGCTAGCTGTTACTATTAGACCTAGCTGTCCACTGGCTAGCTGTTACTATTAGACCTAGCTGTCCACTTTCTAGCTGTTACTATTACACCTAGCTGTCCACTGGCTAGCTGTTACTTTTAGACCTAGCTGTCCACTGGCTAGCTGTTACTGTAAGACCTAGCTGTCCACAGGCTAGCTGTTACTATTACACCTAGCTGTCCACTGGCTAGCTGTTACTATTACACCTAGCTGTCCACTGGCTAGTTGTTACTGTTAGACCTAGCTGTCCACTTTCTATCTGTTACTATTAGACCTAGCTGTCCACTGGCTAGCTGTTACTATTAGACCTAGCTGTCCACTGGCAAGCTTCCTTTTGCTGTCACAGTCTAGCCAAGACATTCCAATTGTTATTATTTTTACATTACGCTTTTACATTGCGCATCATCCAAGATGGCGTAGCAGTCGGACGTGTGTTTATCTTGTCCCGTCTTGTCCCATGTAAATAGTTGGTGTCATCGTTTTTCCCATATATATTTATAGGCCATTACACTGAATCATCGCAGCTAGCTAGCTGTAACCGAGTGGCTACTGCTGGTTAATGCCTCTGTCCCAAAGCAAGCACCAGTTAGCCTTGAGCTAGCCTCAAGCTAGGCCCATCTCCCGGCTAGGCGAAGAGGTATCCCCTCTAATTCGTGGGCTACAATGCCTCATTTGCCATTTGGCCTGGACCTTTCATTGCGGACACGGAGCCCCGCCGATCCACCATCACGACTGGTCTGCCGACGTAATCGTCCGTTGCGTTTCGCCGAAGACCCATCACCTAGCGCCTGCCCGCTAGCTTTCTGAATGTCATGCCTCCCGCTCGCCTAGCATAGTAGCGACTACCGAACAGCTCCCGAACTCACCTATTCCTGCTCATTGGACCCTATGATCACTCGGCTACACATGTCTCTCTCTAATGCCAATATGCCTTGTCTTCTAGTGTTTCAGTTAGATATTGTTTTATTTCACTGTAGAGCCCCTAGTCCAGCTCAACATGCCTTAGATTGCTCTTTTGTCACACACCCCACACATGGGGAGACCTCACCTGGTTTAGCTGATGTCTCCAGAGATGCAAGCTCAATCTATTCTACCACGCCCAGAAATCGCCCCCTTTTATTCTCTGTTCTGAACGCACTAGACGACCAGTTCTTATAGCCTTTAGCCATACCCTTATCCTACTCATCCTCTGTTCCTCTGGTGATGTAGAGGTTAACCCAGGCCCTGTAGCCCCAGGCATCACACCTATTCCACAGGCGCTGACATTTGCTGACTTCTGTAACCGTAAAAGCCTTGGTTTCATGCATGTTAACACCAGAAGCCTCCTCCCTAAATTTATATTATTCACTGCTTTAGCACACTCCGCCAACCCTGATGTCCTAGCCATGTCTGAATCCTGGCTTAGGAAGGCCACCAAAAATTCGGACATTTCCATCGCCCAACTACAACATTTTTCGTCAAGATAGAACTTCCAAAGGTGGCAGAGTTGCAATCTACTGCAGAGATAGCCTGTAGCATTCCGACATACTGTCCACGTCTGTGCCCAAACAGTTTGAACGTCTACTTTTAAAAATCCACTATTCCAGAAATAAGTCTCTCACTGTTGCTGCTTGTTGTAGACCCCACTCAGTCCCCATCTGTGCCCTGGACACCATATGTGAATTGATGGCCCCCTATCTATTGTCAGAGTTCGTACTGTTAGTTGACCTAAACTGGGATATGTTTAGCACCCAGGCTGTCCTACAATCTAAGTTAGATGCCCTCAATCTCACACAAATGATCAAGGAACAGATATAGCCCTTGTTTCACTCCAGACTTGACTTCCCTTGACCAGCACAAAAACAGAATGTGGCGTTCTGCCACAGCATCAAATTGCCCCCACAATATGCAACTTTTCAGGGAAGTCAGGAACCAATATACACAATTAGTTAGGAAAGCTAAGGCTAGCTTTTTCAAACAGAAATTTGCATCCTGTAGCACTAATTCCCCAATGTTTTGGGACACCGTAAAGTCCATGGAGAATAAGAGCACCTCCTCCCAGCTGCCTACTGCACTGAAGCTAGGAAACTGTCACCACCGATAAATCTACGATCATCGAGAATTTCAATGAGCATTTTTCTACGGCTGGCCATGCTTTCCACCTGGCCAACATCTCAGCACCCCCTGCAGCAACTTGCCCAAGCCCAAGCCCCCCTCCCACTTCTCCTTCTCCTTCACCCAAATCCAGATAGCTGATGTTCTGAAAGAGCTGCAAAATCTGGATCCTTACAAATCAGCTGGGCTAGACAATCTGGACCCTCTCTTTCTAAAATTATCCACCGAAATTGTTGCAACCCCTATTACTAGCCTGTTCAACCTCTCTTTCGTATCATCTGAGATCCCTAAAGATTAGAATGCTGCCGCAGTCATCCCCCTCTTCAGAGGGGGAGACACTCCAGACCCAAACTGTAACATACCTATATCCATCCTGCCCTGCCTTTCTAAAGTCTTCGAAAGCCAAGTTAACAAACAGATCACCGACCATTTCGAATCCCACCGTACCTTCTCCACTATGCAGTCTGGTTTCCTAGCTGGTCATGGGTGCATCTTAGCCACGCTCAAGGTCCTAAACGACATCATAGCCCCTATAGATAAAAGACAATACTGTGCAGCCGTTTTCATCGACCTGGCCAAGGCTTTCAACTCTGTCAATCACCACATTCTTATTGGCAGACTCAATAGCCTTGGTTTCTCAAATGACTGCCTCGCCTGGTTCACCATCTACTTCTCAGATAGATCAGTGTGTCAAATCAAAGGGCCTGTTGTCTGGACCTCTGGCAGTCTCTATGGGGGTGCCACAGGGTTCAATTCTCGGGCAGACTCTTTTCTCTGTATATATCAATGATGTTGCTCTTGCTGTGGGTAATTCTCTGATCCACCTCTATGCAGATATTATATTATGACACCATCCTGTATACATCTGGCCCTTACTTGGACACTGTTTTAACAAACCTCCAAATGAGCTTCAATGCCATACAGCACTCCTTCAGCTCTTCCAACTGCTCTTAAATGCTAGTAAAACTAAATGCATGCTCTTCAACCGATTGCTGCCCATACCTGCCCGCCCGCCCAGCAACGTTACTCTGGACGGTTCTGACTTAGAATATGTGGACAACTACAAATACCTAGGTGTCTGGTTAGACTGTAAACTCTCCTTCCAGACTCACATTAAGCATCTCCAATCTAGAATGACATCTAGATTCGGCTTCCTATTTCGCAACAAAGCCTCCTTCACTCATGCTGCCAAACATACCCTTGTAAAACTGACTATCCTACCAATCCTTGACTTCGGCGATGTCATTTACAAAATAGCCTCCAACACTCTACTCAGCAAATTGGATGCAGTCTATCACAGTGCCATCCGTTTTGTCCCCAAAGCCCCATATACTACGCACCACTACGACCTGTATGCTCTTGTTGGCTGGCCCTCAATACATATTCATCACCAAACCCACAGACTCCAGGTCATCTATAAGACTTTGCTAAGTAAAGCCCCACCTTATCTCAGCTCACTGGTCACCATAGCAACACCCACCCGTAGCACGCGCTCCAGCAGATATATTTCACTGGTCATCCCCAAAGCCAACAACTCCTTTGGCTGCCTTTCTTTCCAGTTCACTGCTGCCAATTACTGGAACAAATTGCAAAAATCACTGACACTGGAGACTCATATCTCCCTCACTAAATTTAAGCATCAGCTGTCAGAGCAGCTTACCGATCACTGTACCTGTAAACACCCAACTACGTCATCCCCATATTGTTATTACTTGTTTTGCTCTTTTGCACCCCAGAATCTCTACTTGCACATCACCATCTGCACATTTATCACCCCAGTGATTGTAATTATTTCGCCGCTATGGCCTATTTATTGTCTTACCTCCCTAACCATATTACATTTGCACACACTGTACATAGACTTTTCAATGATGTTATTAACTGTACGTTTGTTTATCCCATGTGTAACTCTGTGTTGTTGTTTTTGTCACACTGCTTTGCTTTATCTTGGCCAGGTCGCTGTTGTAAATGAGAACTTGTTCTCAACTGGCCTATCTGATTAAATAAAGGTGAAAAATATATATATTTTTTATATCCATTAACTTTTCAGCTTCCTTTTGTTGTCACTGTCTAGCCTATGAGTCTCAATTGCTATATCAATATGTTATTATTATTATTTTGCAGTGCTGCAGTTTCAGAAGGTAGTTTCTGCAACATGGCTGGCTGTCTGGAATCTACATGATAACGAATGATGATTGAGATTTTATTTGACAATTTAAAATGCATAAAGAAGCCACACCAGGCAACCAATAGCAAAATTGCACAGATATGCACAGAGCGACACTGTGGATTATCCTCAGAGCTTTCTTCTGTCAGTGAGAGGTCAGGATGAAATGAGCTTTATCTTTATCTTTATCCTCTAATCTTTGCCAACGTGTTTATCTGTTTGGACTTAGACATGTTATCTTTGTCTCTCGTCTTGTCCTCCGTCGTTGTCTGCCGCTCCTATCGCCTTTTCCGTCTCATCTCTTTTTCGCTCTCCCTCTCCTTTCTCCCACTGTCACTTGCACTGTCTCTCTCTCTCCCTCCCTCTCTCTCTCTCTCCCTCTCTCTCTCTCTCTCTCTCTCTCTCTCTCTCTCTCTCTCTCCCCCTCTATGGAGCAATATTTTTCAAATAGCTCTAGGTTTTTGAAAGGTTAGTTGATGTATGCTGAACATCTCTTTGATTGCCTCCTTTATTTAAGTCTACAGCCTATTGCTACCTCTGAGGTATGAGAATGCAATTCAGTTTGACAAACACCCTCCAGTACTGTGCCAGCCACTGGCAGGGTCACTGCCCGTCTGCACCTCTGCTGTCTCCTCTTGAAAGAGCTGTTTTTCAATAGTCGTCTGGAAGCAAAGTGTCCATTTAATGTCCCCATGCATTAAGTTGAAGAAAACAGGCCCACTAGGACGAGTAACAGAATGCTGGACGATTTTAAAGCACAGACCTCTAAGTAATGAGAAAAGGCATGCTGGGAAATACATCCAGGAATGCGCCAAATCTGGTATGTCCCATTAGAGACATGGCAAAGTCTCTTTTTTATGGATCTGAAATAATATTTTTAAGTGTTTTCTATAAAGGCAAACAGAACCGCAATTAATCTGTCGCAGTTCATGGCCAATTCCCAACCATGATTTAACGCTTGTTAGGAATTGGGCACCACAATTTACGATGTGTTGTAAAGCTGATCCACAGGCCTTTGTTATGGCAGGCGCAGGAAAAGAGGTCAGCCTGCTTTGTACCAACAGAATATACAACATGGACAACGACCCAGAGATTTATATGATATTTTAACTCAGTTCTACACTGGCTACCCAGCCTGCTGTATTGTCAATGGCTCAGGCTGGGAGGTGATTATGATATTTAACTCCCATGCTATTTTATATTTCACCTGACACCTATGCTGGCTACCCTGTCATGTTATCAATGGCTGAGCAATTGGGCAGACTGATTTTAGATTCTAAAAGTGCAATTTATGCAGAGCCAAGATGGCTGACATTCCATTGATATGGTTACCAGCTAATTGGCCGTCCCTGGTGTACGGCTGCCTGGGAAGCAGAGGTCTATGCAGCCTCACTCCCAGCCTCGCTCGCTCTTACTGCCAGGTCATGGTCCAGCCCTGAGGATCTTGTACTCATTTAACTGGACTCCCGTTGTTACATTTTCTGAGGTCAGAAGAAAAGAACCGGGTGAGAGAGAAAAAATGGAACTGAGCTGAGTGGAAGGTTGTTCACTCTCTAATCAACACCTTACTGTAGATCTTTACCTGGTTGATATTGGTAATTGATCCCCAACCCAACACTCAAAGAGAAAAATCAAACACTTACTTGTCCAGACTTGTATTCAGGTCGGTGTAAACCTTCCTGTTCTTCTTCTTCTACTTCCTCTACTTCTTCTGCTTCATCTTTATTTTCTTGTTCTTCTTCTGCTGCTTCTTTTTATATGTCTTATTTTTAATTGATACATTTTGTTAAAAAAAACGTTTATTTTTTATTTTTTACATCAGCTAGCTCCACCTATAGAGATAAAAGGAATGGAGATAGTTTGGTAACACTATCATCTATTTTCCTCTGAAATATCTCAACTCCACCATCATAAATATAGCACCACTGTCGCTCTCCTCAGACTGTGATGGGAAGATCAGTGACATTCTTCTCCCAGTGTTGATGACTGAACGGTTGACATAAGAAGAGCCATTTCCCCGGGGACAGATCATTCATATTCCCTCCCTGTGTGGTGTGTGTGTGCCTCGTGCTGCCATGTTAAAACTAATGAACATCCATCCCAGGTGATGAGTGGTGTACTGCTCGGGAGCACCGGGCGCTGCCTCTGTGTGTCAGTCACAACAAAATGTCAATCAGCGCACTTCATTAGCTAGGCCACATTAAGCCCGAATCAGACTCGTGGGTTGACTCTTTTCCTCATTGTGGGAGAGGGTCATTGATGTAACTCCATCAGTTGCGACATCTTCCTGTAGCTACAGTATATAGCATTGAAACATCTTCAGTTATCATACTACCTTTGTTGTGCATTTTTATCTGGCCTTGAGCCCATACTGTTCCTAATTGTGCAAATAGTTTTACAAGACAGTCTAGCGTTAAAAAAAAGACAAAACAAGCTTCGTTGTCCACTATAGCAAGACTATTATGTATCCAGTTTCTAAAGTATGTGATCCCAAGAATACCACATTTACCGAGAGCTAAAATGTAGATTTGTCCTGAGGAACTCCCATCGCCGTGTAGAACTTGTCTCTCCCCTGTTATATAATGTAAAGAAAGACGGAGCGGTGTTCTTTCTGGCACTCCTCTTGTTCGCCTGTCGTCACCATCCACCAATGTGCCTCTGTGCCTGAACTAAAAGCCTCCCCTGCATTGTGAGTGTGTTATCATTAACTGTATCTCCAAGGAAACATGGAGGAGGTTTGGTAATTGCTTTCATTTTCTGAGAGGAGAAGATGAAGGACAAATTAAAGAAGGAAATCCCCCGTTCTTTTGAAAATTGAACAGGTGCAGAGGAGCTACTAGGTTACGCTCTCCTCCGTATTTGCAGGTAATTTGGCAAATTACTCAAATGACTTCCTCTGGAAACTGTAATTTATGTCATTTTCCCTCCCAGTGTCCTTGGACATGTTTATATGCTGCAAGACCACATCTTCTTCAATGACATGCTATGCAACCTGTTGATGTAAATGTTTTTATTCTTTCATAATTGGACATTTTTAAAGTACATTTGGGGTTCAGTTCTTATTGACAGGCCTTGATTGAGAGCTTCAGTCTAGGGTTTGGTTATATGTTATTTTTTGTGTACAACATCATTATCATCCCCATCGTCATCATGATCATTATCGCCACCCTCATCATCGTCAGTACGCTTATCTCTGAAGATGCTGCTGTGGGAGTTAAGAAAACACTCTCCAGTCTAAGAAATAACGATCCTCTGCTGATGGCATTATTTTGGTGCCAGGAGTGTGGTGTTGTGGCGGAGCAGCAGCTGACATCTGTTCTGCGGTGCGGCCCAGTCTCTGGAGCCTCAGCACGGAGTTCTTACACCTCACTATCTTAGACCCATCTCCCATATTACACACAGCCTCTCCCTCCTTCCCTCCGTTCTCTCCTCTCTCGGCTGTTCAAACAGCGCCTGTACTCTACTCGAGGCGGCCACTTGTGCAAAGAGACACAGCGTTAAGGCTTAATGATCTACTTTGTGTCTGAGCTGGAATATTTTCACATATTTCCTCCCTAAAGTTCTGGCAGCTTAGTTCTCAACTGTTTTGTAGAGCCTGGGCTAGAAGTTGAGGGCTAAACAGCTAACTGTTTTGTAGAGCCTGGGCTAGAAGTTGAGGGCCAAATAGCTAACCATTTTGTAGAGCCTGGGCTGGAAGTTGAGGGCTAAATGGCTGACCGTTTTGTAGAGCCTGGGCAGGAAGTTGAGGACTAAATGGCTGACCGTTTTGTAGAGCCTGGGCTGGAAGTTGAGGACTAAATGGCTGACCGTTTTGTAGAGCCTGGGCAGGAAGTTGAGGACTAAATGGCTGACAGTTTTGTAGAGCCTGGGCAGGAAGTTGAGGACTAAATGGCTGACCGTTTTGTAGAGCCTGGGCTGGAAGTTGAGGGCTAAAATGGCTGACCGTTTTGTAGAGCCTGGGCAGGAAGTTGAGGGCTAAAATGGCTGACCGTTTTGTAGAGCCTGGGCAGGAAGTTGAGGGCTAAATGGCTGACCGTTTTGTAGAGCCTGGGCAGGAAGTTGAGGGCTAAATGGCTGACCGTTTTGTAGAGCCTGGGCAGGAAGTTGAGGGCTAAATGGCTGACCGTTTCGTAGAGCCTGGGCAGGAAGTTGAGGGCTAAATGGCTGACCGTTTTGTAGAGCCTGGGCAGGAAGTTGAGGGCTAAATGGCTGACCGTTTTGTAGAGCCTGGGCAGGAAGTTGAGGGCTAAATGGCTGACCGTTTTGTAGAGCCTGGGCAGGAAGTTGAGGGCTAAATGGCTGACCGTTTTGTAGAGCCTGGGCAGGAAGTTGAGGACTAAATGGCTGACCGTTTTGTAGAGCCTGGGCTGGAAGTTGAGGACTAAATGGCTGACCGTTTTGTAGAGCCTGGGCAGGAAGTTGAGGACTAAATGGCTGACAGTTTTGTAGAGCCTGGGCAGGAAGTTGAGGACTAAATGGCTGACCGTTTTGTAGAGCCTGGGCTGGAAGTTGAGGGCTAAAATGGCTGACCATTTTGTAGAGCCTGGGCAGGAAGTTGAGGGCTAAAAGGGCTGACCGTTTTGTAGAGCCTGGGCAGGAAGTTGAGGGCTAAAATGGCTGACCGTTTTGTAGAGCCTGGGCAGGAAGTTGAGGACTAAATGGCTGACCGTTTTGTAGAGCCTGGGCAGGAAGTAGAGCCTGGGCAGGAAGTTGAGGGCTAAAATGGCTGACCGTTTTGTAGAGCCTGGGCAGGAAGTTGAGGACTAAATGGCTGACCGTTTTGTAGAGCCTGGGCAGGAAGTTGAGGACTAAATGGCTGACCGTTTTGTAGAGCCTGGGCTGGAAGTTGAGGGCTAAAATGGCAAGGATTAAAGGGTTGATTAAACTTGAAGAAAGAGTAGCACCTAGTGAATTGTCATGTGGTGGTTTGGTGGACCACGCTCGTATGATGAGCAACCTTGCCTGACACCTGGATACTTGCATTATCTCCCATGCTAATGCCTAGGTTTTAGCTCAAGTGACTAACATGGTGTTAGGGCGTGCAGGAGGCCCAGGTTCAAAGCAAGTCAGTCACACAGACACCATCCACAGTTACAGTATAGAATGGCCTCATCCCACAGAACAGCACGTGGCTAAGCGAACCCTTCATGACAGTGACTGTATGGGCAGTGCACAGACCCATCATTCCCCTCTTTCTCCTCTCTTCACATCTCTCTCACTTTGACCCCTCTAAAGAACCATGAGACTGTAATGATTTTCCACCCTTTGGTCTCTGAGGTAGATTTCATCCGAGGTGTTCTGCTGGTGAAAATCAATGCGGCCTAATCCTTTTTTCTTTCCCCCCCGTTTACCCCCCTTTTGTGGTGGCGGCGGACGCACTCGCAGACAAAGGCACTGTTACGCCGGCGCGGCCGGGGGACGAGAAGAGTATGTCACTAACGCCGGCTAAGTGCTTTAGCCATGGCTGTCAGGGAAATGGGCCCGTGGAACAAGCAGAAAGAGACAGGACGACAATAGCCACAACACGGACAAAAGGCCATTTTTATGTCATCATCACCGCTAGAGCCAGAGTGGAGTACAGTAGCTCTGAGGAATAGAAGCTAGTCTTCACTACTAGGCTTTTGTTCGAAGTAAAACCCCAAACTGTCCGTTGCCATAGCAATGTGTTATTTCACTGGAGTGGGGTTTCTTTAAAAAAAGAGAAAAAAAAGAAAATAAATAAAAGCAGATAATTCAGTACTCAAAGAACTGCCTAAATGGATACCACAGCCTTTGTGCACTTACTCTGTGACGTTTCTACGAAGAAAAAAACAATCATGTTTTCAACTTTGCGCTGTTCTCTTTGTTCAACCAGTAACATAAACAAAAACATGAACATTCAGGCCATGAAAATACATTCTGATAAAAACAAAGCACTTGATTTCAGAGAAGTTATCATATTATATGTGGTTCTTTAATATCCCATTCACTTTAAAATGGCCACCCCATAGAGTGTCATCCCTGGGCTTCTATATGTCGAAGCCTTGCAGTAGGTAGACTCATGCAAATCCCTCCTGCCATAGCTTATTAATAACGGAAAGACGATATCCCTCCCCGATATCTCTGTTTCTACAGTCCGCCCATCAGGAGCCCTTTAAAGGTCGAAGGGTTACAGTAAATCCTACCATGTTATTGGAATATGGCTCTATGGCTCTCCTCCGCAATCGAAACTCAACAGAAATCTCCACCGACCTCCTCCTTTTCTCCCTGTCTTTCCCCCCGCCGCTGACAGCAGAGTCAATAAAACTGAAATAATCTCAACCTTGGAGAATACTTGTGGCACCGCGCTCTTAATTATTTAATTTTATTTCCCTTGTCCTGTCGTAGGTTTGATTACTTCATAAAGACTATTGTAGGATGTTCTTTCGAAGGATTAGTTAGTTTGACTTTGTCAAAGGGGGGTAGTTAATTGTTCAATGGCATTGCAGCAGACAAAGGCAAGTCTTATAGTAAGTGTTTGGCAGTAGGAAGACTAAGATAGAATATACTGTAGATTAAGTGTGAGAGTTAGTTATGAGCTGTAGATCAGATTTTCCTTTGCTCTCCACCCTGTTAATAGACTACATGGTAAACACATATATTTTTTTAAACAGTGACTTGGCTTACACAATCTTGTTTCTATGAAGCTAAAAGACAATTACTTGATTACAATCTGTTGTCCCACATAAACATCAACCTAGGTTTCCTATCTCTAAAGAGTTACAAATGTGTCTATACACTAAAAGTTCTCAGTTTCCCCTACTAGAAACTCCTAGGACTTAACGTGAGTTCTTAAGTTTCATGCAGCTAATGTACTAGGACTGTTTGGTTGTTACTCTTAGAAAGGATCGTTAAGAAAGGAGCAAGATGGTCTAGTATTGTATTATTCCCAGTTGTTCTAACTAAAAACCAACGGGCTCAGAGACAGAATGTAACATTTGGGTAACTAGTGTCTTTGCAGCACAGGGCTTTTTTTATTGCACATATCTGGCCTCCTAATGGGAAGCAGTTTAGTGGCTGTGTTTGAGCTCAGGGGCTTCAAAAGAGTGATCGCATGGAAGGATATCTTGGAAGGATAGCATGGAGGGATAGCATGGAAGGATAGCTTGGAGGGATAGCTTGGAGCGATAGCATGGAGGGATAGAGGGCCTCCCGAGTGGTGCAGCTGTCTAGATTGAAGCGTCACTACAGACCAGGGTTCGATCCTAGGCTGTATCACAACCGGCCATGACCGTGAGTCCCATAGGGCGGTGCACAATTGGCCCAGCGTCGTTTGGCACCATCATGTTTCTGAGGACTCATGATTCAGCCATTGCCTCTTCCAAGCCCGTTGGGGAGTTGCAGCAATGAGACAAGATTGTAATTGAAACTGGGAGAAAATGGGGGCAACCCCCCCCCCAAAATAAAAAAAAATAGTAGAGGGATAAAATAGAGCGATTGCTGTTCAACTGCATATTTCATTTTGCCATTGTTTTCTTTGTGACACTTTATGCTCTCGGACACAAGGCCTGCATGGCGGAGCAGTTCCCTGAGATAAGAGCTGTTTATCTGCAGCGGTGGTTGGTCGATCATTTTGATGTAGCGTTATAATGGTGCCTCTTTTGATCAGGACGAGCCACTTTGAGGGGCCTAAGTACATCTAACATGCCCGGGCTTCTATCATCTGAAAGGTATGGCCGTGGCAGATAAGGGCCTGCCTCTGTTCTATTCGCCACGGTCTGACTGATACCTTTAACGGAGCTCACGGACGCTGAAAGACTGAAATCAAACCTCCGGCGTCTGTTGCACTTCCTGATTCGTTGTTGACCTTTGCGTTTTAAATGTCTCCAATCTTTTTCATTTTTTGATGCATTGTTGGGGAAATGAAGGAGGGACTGACGTCAATAACAACAAAGCAGGAAAAAAGAGAAGGAGAGACTGACGTCACCAATAACAAAGCAGGAAGAAAGAGAAGAAGGGACTGACGTCACCAATAACAAAGCAGGAAGAAAGAGAAGGAGAGACTGACATTACCAATAACAAAGCAGGAAGAAAGAGAAGGAGAGACTGACATTACCAATAACAAAGCAGGAAGAAAGAGAAGAAGGGACTGACGTCACCAATAACAAAGCAGGAAGAAAGAGAAGAAGGGACTGACGTCACCAACAACAAAGCAGGAAGAAAGAGAAGAAGGGACTGACGTCACCAATAACAAAGCAGGAAGAAAGAGAAGGAGAGACTGACATTACCAATAACAAAGCAGGAAGAAAGAGAAGAAGGGACTGATGTCACCAACAACAAAGCAGGAAGAAAGAGAAGAAGGGACTGACATCACCAATAACAAAGCAGGAAGAAAGAGAAGAAGGGACTGACGTCACCAATAACAAAGCAGGAAGAAAGAGAAGAAGGGACTGACGTCACCAATAACAAAGCAGGAAGAAAGACAAGAAGGGACTGACGTCACCAACAACAAAGCAGGAAGAAAGAGAAGAAGGGACTGACATTACCAATAACAAAGCAGGAAGAAAGAGAAGAAGGGACTGACGTCACCAATAACAAAGCAGGAAGAAAGAGAAGAAGGGACTGACGTCACCAATAACAAAGCAGGAAGAAAGAGAAGAAGGGACTGACGTCACCAACAACAAAGCAGGAAGAAAGAGAAGAAGGGACTGATGTCACCAACAACAAAGCAGGAAGAAAGAGAAGAAGGGACTGACGTCACCAATAACAAAGCAGGAAGAAAGAGAAGAAGGGACTGACGTAACCAATAACAAAGCAGGAAGAAAGAGAAGAAGGGACTGACGTCACCAATAACAAAGCAGGAAAAAGAGAAGGAGAGACTGACGTCACCAATAACAAAGCAGGAAGAAAGAGAAGAAGGGACTGATGTCACCAACAACAAAGCAGGAAGAAAGAGAAGAAGGGACTGACGTCACCAATAACAAAGCAGGAAGAAAGAGAAGGAGAGACTGACATTACCAATAACAAAGCAGGAAGAAAGAGAAGAAGGGACTGATGTCACCAACAACAAAGCAGGAAGAAAGAGAAGAAGGGACTGACGTCACCAACAACAAAGCAGGAAGAAAGAGAAGAAGGGAATGATGTCACCAACAACAAAGCAGGAAGAAAGAGAAGAAGGGACTGACGTCACCAATAACAAAGCAGGAAGAAAGAGAAGAAGGGACTGACGTCACCAACAACAAAGCAGGAAGAAAGAGAAGAAGGGACTGACGTCACCAATAACAAAGCAGGAAGAAAGAGAAGAAGGGACTGACGTCACCAATAACAAAGCAGGAAGAAATAGAAGAAGGGACTGATGTCACCAACAACAAAGCAGGAAGAAAGAGAAGAAGGGACTGACGTCACCAATAACAAAGCAGGAAGAAAGAGAAGAAGGGACTGATGTCACCAATAACAAAGCAGGAAGAAAGAGAAGAAGGGACTGATGTCACCAACAACAAAGCAGGAAGAAAGAGAAGAAGGGACTGACGTCACCAATAACAAAGCAGGAAGAAAGAGAAGAAGGGACTGATGTCACCAATAACAAAGCAGGAAGAAAGAGAAGAAGGGACTGATGTCACCAACAACAAAGCAGGAAGAAAGAGAAGAAGGGACTGACGTCACCAATAACAAAGCAGGAAGAAAGAGAAGAAGGGACTGACGTCACCAATAACAAAGCAGGAAGAAAGAGAAGAAGGGACTGATGTCACCAATAACAAAGCAGGAAGAAAGAGAAGAAGGGACTGATGTCACCAACAACAAAGCAGGAAGAAAGAGAAGGAGAGACTGACATTACCAATAACAAAGCAGGAAGAAAGAGAAGGAGAGACTGACATTACCAATAACAAAGCAGGAAGAAAGAGAAGGAGAGACTGACATTACCAATAACAAAGCAGGAAGAAAGAGCGGGACAGACTGACATTACCAATAACAAAGCAGGAAGAAAGAGAAGGAGAGACTGACATTACCAATAACAAAGCAGGAAGAAAGAGAAGGAGAGACTGACATTACCAATAACAAAGCAGGAAGAAAGAGCGGGACAGACTGACATTACCAATAACAAAGCAGGAAGAAAGAGCGGGACAGACTGACATTACCAATAACAAAGCAGGGTGTGATATGTCAACTTTAATTCACAGCTGTGTTGTGCCCTTCTAAGTTATTACACCGAAGGTGGAAATCATTATCTGATGGGATATTTAAACCATTTTTTATTTTATTTTATTGCACCTCATCAGGAATGGGTAATAGTGTAGCTGTGTGTGTGTGTGTGTGTGTGTGTGTGTGTGTGTGTGTGTGTGTGTGTGTGTGTGTGTGTGTGTGTGTGTGTGTGTGTGTGTGTGTGTGTGTGTGTGTGTGTGTGTGTGTGTGTGTGTGTGTGTGTGTGTGTGTGTCCACCTGAAACATGGTATGTCCTCACTCTTGGCCCTCATCCCTTTAAGCCAGTATATTCCTCAAAACCAATGGTAGATTGTGGCACTTGGGGTGCTTTAAAACACCCCTCCACTGGTGTTTAAAAAGACAGCCTAATCACCTAAGCCTTAAATTCAATTATTCCAGACGGCAGACATTTTACAATCTCCGATGGCTCCATTGACTTTCAGCAGCAATTTTCTTAGTGTGCTGTTCCGTGCTGTGGCATACAACCAGGGGCTTAGAAACTACTGTATACACTTTTTAAAGACTGAAAAAACACACACACTTCTCCGTCCTTCTTCCTCATATCAGATCTAATGCGATTGTGTCTGATGTATCCCCCAGCCTCTCTGTAGAGCTCTGGGATATCACTGCCACCAATCCCTAAGCACACTGGGCTCAGGCTTTGCCTTCGCAGGCAGAAGTGCGGGAGAGACACTTACTGTAAGGAAGAAGTGAAAAATGTCGGCCATGCGTCAGATGAAAATGAATCTGTCGGTGGATGGAGAGTGAAAAAGGACTACAGTAGGTTCTCTCTTTTTGTGCAAACGTGTGAGGTTTTCACATCGCCATCAATCATCATATGTGCTTCGGTTTGACCTTCCCCAGTAGATTCTGTGGATGCGATTGATTCCAACACCTCACTCCCCAAAGCGGGACGCTCCTCCCGACTGCCTTTCCCTCAGAACTGACATTTGTGTCACACTTATTTAGGTCCTCTGGCTCTCCCGTCCTTCCTCCCTCTATTTCTCACTCTGTACCTATTTCTCTATATCCCTCCCGGCATCTCCCTCACCTCTCCCTCTTTCCCTTCCTCTCCTCCTCGGGAATTGTCTAATTGACCCCATTGTACTCTGGAGCATTGGTGGCCATTTTGTTTTTCCTACTCAATGAGACACTATTTATAGACTGAGAAGCTATGTGCCTGCTGGTCCATTGTCGGCTCTCCACTCTTACAGTAGCTCTCAGCTGCACCAGATGGTAATGGCTGTGCCGGGGAATGTTCTGGAGTGGGCCCTCAAGCAGGGAGATGGAGAACAAGCTGCTTGATTTAAAGATGCCATCTTAAAGTTTCTCTTTAGCTAATTCTTCTAAAGGCAGTCTACCAGCCTCCTTAGAGCAGCATACTGATTATTAAAGTTATTGTCTTTGGGCCTCCTCTTTAGTTTGTAACCTAACCAGTGATCATCCATTTTGTTTTGTGCCATAACGGAAAAAGTATAACACTATAATATGTACCTCTGTGGTTGTTTGTAAATGTATGGATAAAGAAGTCTGGGGTAAAATGATGAATTGTTAGTTGAATGCATGGGCGATTGTGTGAGGCTTGGGCTCTACACAATGGAGAGGAGTCCATTGATAATGGCAACACCAGCTGTGGACTTCGGCGAAGAAGCGATACATCATAATCATCCACTAACAGAACAGCATGTGAATCCAAGGGATATTTATTGTGCAGTGATCCGAGTGTGGGGTTGGTTTGCTCTGATTGGACTTTGTTTAGTTGTTTCAGAATGGATCTTATATCTCTGTGTGTGTGTGTGGTATTGTATTGCCCAACGGCTGAGGAGAAAGAGTGTTGTTGCCCTAACCCAGGCTGACAAGGTGTGAACCAAAGGGTTCACTCCACAGCAATGCACCAGCTGAACCCATAAGAACACACACACACACACACACCATGGCAGCCTGACATGACTTCACCTCAAAAAGTTAACCAAAGAAGACTTTCTAGCAATGTTGCTGTGTGTGTGTTCACACTATGCTAGGGAGGAATCAATATTTCACCTGTCATAATGTTGCACCGCCCCGGAAAAAAACTGTTGTGTGATCTGACATTGGTGTGTTGTTTTTCCCCATGCCAGGGAGAACACTGAGCCCTAGCTTCTCATCAGATCTCCTGAAAGTGAGTAAATCAATATATTTTTCTACCTCTCCATATCACAGGTGTATTGTACATTATCCACACTGTGCTGGTGCTGGTGCTGTACAGTACTGCCAGAGCTTTGCTGTAGAAATAGAGGTTGAGCTGTGTGTGTGTGTGTGTGTGTGTGCATGCGTTCAGGTGTGTGTTTTTGTGAGAGTCCAACATCCCCATCAGCAAAGAGGCAAGCCGAGTGAGCTCGCTCTGACCGGGGCTCTGCCGGTGCATTGAATTGTGGGATAATGGCACCGTGGGGTAGAGCGGCTGTAGTGAAGCTGACTCCAGTGGTGTCACGGTAACAGCTCTGACAGTGTCTGTGGTAACAGTCCCTAAGTGTGATCATGACTGACAATCCCCTGGGGCTCTGACGCTGTTCACGCTCTCTTTCTTGTGTGTGCTTTTCGTTCATACTCACTCTTGTTGCCTTTATTGTTGCTTTGCGTTCGGTATTTGAATGCGTTGCGGCCATGGTAAAGCTGTAGTTTTCTGACTTTTTACCCTCAAACTGTTTTTTACCTCAGGAGAAGATCTTTGAGGATTTGTCACAGCAATCCACCTTTTGTATGTCCTCGTTCGTTACAGTATGTTAGCATTTTGGGCTAACGTTAGCTCTCCATTAACTTGTGTTCATTCCTACCTCAAGTGGCAGATGGATGAGGTTTAAAAACATGGGCTCCATTGCACTGGGCAAGCTAAGGCATTTTAAACAATTGTTAATGTTTGAACCCTTGAGAGTACATAATCATCTCTTCGCATCATCCATTTTACATAACACTTATGACAACAACAATCAGCCCGCGTCCCTGGCCTCGACCAACCCAGAATGCATCCTCTTAGTAGATGCCAACCACTCTAAGGCAAAGAGAGAAGGGTGGTGAAGGGCTACCTGTGTCCCTGAGAAGTGGAGACAGTAATTACCAGCTGTTTGTGGGACTTACAGTACGACAAAAGAGGGGCCTTGGTTAACGAGAGTCGGGGTTAAGAAGCAGACACCGGGCTGTAATTGTAATCTCATGTAGGATTATTATTCATAGGGCACACACACACACACACACAGAGAGTGAGAGGGAAGCATTATACGATCACGTCAACGCCTCTTTGATCTGTTGTACGGCGTCAAATATTGTTCCAGCCCACACAGTCACAGACAGACGTGGATCATTGCCTGTCAATCTGAATCAACGGTGTGAATTAAGAGCAGTCGGGATCAGGATGGAGGAAGATAGAAACACTCTGTGGCCGTGGTGACAAAGCCTCTGCTGTTGTGGTTGTCACTGGCTGTTGGCTCTCTCTCTCTCTAGTGTGTGTGTGTGTGTGTGTGTGACAAAGATTGTGATATTCATAGAAAAATCTAAATAATAGATACAATAAACATTCTCTTCAATAATATCCTCATGTTTTCTCGGAGATTATACTTGGATGTATTTATATGAGCAGGTTAAAGTTCAATATGTGTGCTGTACATGAATACCAGTGTAAAGTACTTAAATTTTAAAAAACTTGAAAGTACTGCTCAAGTAGTTTTTGGGAGTATCTGTAATGTACTATTCATATTTTTGAGAACTTTTACTTTTACTTCACTACAGCTCTAAAGAAAAATGATGTACGTTTTACTCCAAACATTTTCCCTAACATCCTAAAGTACATTTAAATAAAATAAATAAAGGTAAAAATAAAAACATCTGCACATCTATCACTCCTGTATTAATGCTAAATTGTAATTATTTTCGCCTCTATGGCCTATTTACTGCCTACCTTCCTACTCTTCTACATTTGCACACACTGTACATAGATTTTTCTATTTTTCTTTTCTTTTGTGTTATTGACTGTACGTTTGTTTATGTGCAACTCTGTGTTGTTGTTTTTGTCACACTGCTTTGCTTTATCTTGGCCAGGTCGCAGTTGTAAATGAGAACTTCTCAACTGGCCTACCTGGTTAAATAAAGGTGAAATAAACATTTTGAATGCTTAGCAGGACAGGAAAATGGTCCGATTCACACATTTATCAAGAACACATCCATGGTCATCTCTACTGCCTCTGATCTGGTGGACTCACTAAACACACATGCTTCGTTTGTAAATCATGTCTGAATGTTGGAGTGCGCCCCTGGCTATACATAAAATGGTGCCGTTTGGTTTGCTTAATATATGGAATTTGAAATTATTTATACTATTACTTACTTTTGATACTGAAGTATTTTTCAAACTAAATACTTTTAGACTTTTACTCAAATAGCATTTTACTGGGTAACTTTCACTTTTACTTTCTATTAAGGAACATTGCCTTCGGAAAGTATTCAGACCTTTACTCAGTACTTTGTTGAAGTACCTTTAGCAGCGATTACAGCCTCGAGTCTTCTTGGGTATGACGCTACAAGCTTGGAAAACCTGTATTTGGGGAGTTTCTCCCATTCTTCTCTGCAGATCCTCTCAAGCTCTGTCAGGTCGCTGCACAGCTATTTTCAGGTCTCTCCAGAGATGTTTGATTGGGTTCAAGTCAGGACTCTGGCTGGACCACTGAAAGACATTCAGAGACTTGTCCCGAAGCCACTCCTGCGTTGTCTTGGCTGTGTGCTTAAGGTCGTTGTCCTGTTGGAAGATTAACCTTCGCCCCAGTCTGAGGTCCTGACCGCTTTGAAGCAGGTTTTCATCAAGGATCTCTGTGTATTTTGCTCCGTTCATCTTTCCCTCGATCCTGACTAGTCTCCTAGTCCCTGCTGTTGAAAACATCCCCACAGCATGATGCTGCCACCACCATGCTTCACCATAGGGATGGTGCCAGGCTTCCTCCAGACGTGATGCCAAAGAGTTCAATCTTGGTTTCATCAGACCAGAGAATCTTGTTTCTCATGGTCTGAGAGTCCTTTAGGTGCCTATTGGCAAACTTCAAGCGGGCTGTCATATGCCTTTTACTGAGGAGTGGCTTCCGTCTGGCCACTCTACCATAAATTCCTGATTGGTGGAGTGCTGCAGAGATGGTTGTCCTTCAGGAAGGTTCTCCCATCTCCACAAAGGAATTCTGGAGCTCTGTCAGAGTGACCACCGGGTTCCGTATATAGACATGTGTGTGCCTTTCCAAATCATGTACAATTGAATTTACCACAGGTGGACTCAAGTTGTATAAACATCTCAAGGATGATCAATGGGAACAGGATGCACCTGAACTTCATTTTGAGTCTCATAGCAAAGGGACTGAATACTCATGTTTTTTATTTGTAATACTTTTGCAAAACATTTCTAAAAACCTGTTTTCGCTTTGTCATTGTGGGGTATTGTGTGTAGATTGACGAGGAAAATGTTTTATTTAATTCATTTTTGAATAAGGCTGTAACGTAACAAAATGTGGGAAAATGACGGGGTCTGAATAGTTTCTGAATTCTCTGTATCTTTACATTTACTCAAGTATGACAATTGGGTACTTTTTCCACCACTGATTAATACATATCCTAAAAATGCCTTTGTTGGGTATTCCAGGTGTGCTCCACTCATGAAGGTTTTTTCTTTTCCCAGAAGGTAGCACCTACATGGAAGTAATCCTGTGAATTCCATCTATCACATCTGAATCCTTCCTGTGAGGAAAACCATGGTAATTACAAAGCCACTTTGATCTTTCCAAGGTGTAGCTTCCCTATCGAAACGTGGCGAGAGGAGAGCATCTCTCTTCCTAGTTATCGACTGTATCTCTCTCTCTTTCTCTGTCTCGGCCTCTCTTTTCTGCTCTTATTCTACTGCATCCTTCCTGTCTATGTGTCCAGTAGTGATAACTCCTTGGCTCTGCTCTTTGATTTGCCCTCTTTTCTGGCATTTGGAGGGAAATGTGCGAGTGTGGAAGTGTCGAAGCGCCAAATCACCCCTCTCTCGCCATTTCTACTTGACATTTGCTTGAGATTTCATGCTATTTGGATGCATGGTCTCTTTTTCTCTCCATCTCTCTTTCTGACTCCCTCTCTTGCTCTTTCTCTCTGTCTCTCTCCCTCCATCTCTTTCTTTCTTTCTGTCAGTCGGGTTTCTCTTTATGTCCATGAGTATTCTATTTTTCTCTCTCTCTAACGATAGTGTGCCAATTGCCCCAAGGAGCACCTTCCTGTAGAACACGTGTCAAACTCATTCCAACGGAGGGCCGATTGCCACTAATTAGTAAGGAACTCCCCTCACCTGGTTGTCTAGGTCTTAATTGAAAGGAGACAACTAAAACCAGCAGAGACTAGGCCCTCCATGGAATGAGTTTGACACCAATGCTGTAGAACCATATGAGCTCACAACCACTTCCTTGTGTGGTGCTTCAGGGAGAGTCAAAGGACCAGGTAGCCTCCTGTGGAGAAAGTCTTTAATTCAAAGTCCCAAACCAATAAACCCAATATAAAGGACCTGATTTTAATACACCTCTTAATGAAGACTCTTCATGTTAATAGCGGCATCATTTAACCAGCCCGGGAAGAAAACTAAGTTAGAAAAAAATAAATAGCGATCACACTTTATTTTCCTCAACATAGTTTGCTTGTGAGAGCATCTCCCATCTCCCTAAATAACCCCTCCCCCCACTCCCCTGCTGCGAAGCGTTTCAGGGAAGCGCTCTGCGTCGACAAGTTAATAATATATTGCAATTTGTTAATTAAGGGCGAAATGTCTTGTGCTTTCCCAATACAAATGAATCATTGAAATGAACAGAGAGAGGGGGCCTCGTCTGTACCATAATGACATAAAAGAGGCATGCTGTTTGATGGGCTGTTCAGGGGAGACTAACCGGTGCCTGTGAGGAGAGGAAATCAATAAAGGTTGGGTGGGGAGCGCTCAGGTCTTCTGACGGGGAGGAGAGCTTCCTCTCTGTGTGTGTGTGTGTGTGTGTGTGTGTGTGTGTGTGTGTGTCGGTTCTCTGTCTTGTCTATCTCGCTGTCTCCCGAAAGCATCCTTTCAACAGTGAAGACACAGCAGTGCCCAGGTTCATTTTCACTCTTTTACCCCATCCGTCTCTCCCTTCTTCCCTCCTCTGCCTCCTTGCTCTTCCCTTCCTACGTCTCTCTCTTCATCCCTCTCTCCTCGTCCCACTGTCAATGTGACATTGTTTATTACAACCCACCTGGCTGAGAGAGGACTGTGTCTGAAGAGCTTTTAGTTATGGTGTTGTGTTCTGAGGTACTGTTGTCTGTACTGTGTACCATAGTGTGGTGCTGTGCTGACGAAAACCCCAAAGACAAACAAGCCCAATCCTCAGTCATTACCTTTCTTCATTGTATTACATCTCTAATAATTGAATTTAAAATGTTGTTCTTCATTATTTGTTTTCCCTCTCAACCACTGTTTGATTAATATATTTATTTATTTGAGGAAAGAGAGCAAGAGGAGGATCGAGGGATAGAGAGAGGTTCAAAGATGGAGGGATGCGGGTGGCTCGCTGGGTAGACCAGCAGGAGGCGAGGCTCAGAGCCTGCAGCTAGAGAGAGGCTGATAAAGACTTATTCAAAGCAAATCTTTGTCCTCCACCAACTTTGGGCCTTGGCTCAATATGAAAGCAGGCAGGAGCCATTTCATGGGAGAAATACTAATGACGGCGTCAAGAGAGAGAGAAGGAGAGAGGGAGATGCATTTGAGAAGGCTTTTAGAGAAAATGGATACTCTAGTTGCATTCCGATTCTCTACTGTTCACCCAGAAGTGTACACTCGTTCACGCCCCCGCATGCAAGCATGTCTGAAGGGCGTTTTCTTTGCTATTTAAAGGTTAGAAAATGGCGCTTCAGACAGTCTTGATAGTGAGGGTGGACTTACACCATCAGACCTGCGTTCAAATACTAAAGCTTTTTTTACTGCCAGATGGGCGGGGTTCGCACTTTTGGAACTATTCCATTGGTTCCAATGCTCCAGGCTAGCTCAATCACGTGCAGCTATTTAAACGAATACTATTTCTATGTCAACCTAGGTCTGACAGCCATAGAGAATAAGCCTCTTTGCACTTTCTCTCAACAAAAGACAAGGCAAGGGCCAAAAGCTAATTATTACAAGGCAACACGAGTTAATTCGTCTTTTAAAGCAGTCATAACCGCAACAAAAACTCTTCTTGAGGGGATCCTAATTTAATTCAACCGCGAGACTGGACAAGCTGCATTGATTACACAAGTGATGTTCCCAATGGCATCGCTTTCTCATTTTAAACAGTGGCCTGCCATTCATTTAAACCTTTCCCATTAGTCTTCTGCTTTATTAAAGATGCTTATTCTGTTCACGCTTCACCTATTCACACATCGAGCTGTGAGTTGACTCTAAAGTGTGTGTGAATAGCACATGTAAACAGGGCTAGGAAGATACCCATATTTCTTCATCATGTTGTGTTCACTGGGTATATTCTGCACAGAGAGTTCCTCTGACCCAACATACTCTCCTAGACTGAGGCCTAAGCACTGCACAAAAAGCCCTCCCTCCCTCTCCCACTTTTTCTTTCCATCCCAAACTTTTTTGTAGCGAGTCATTCCGTTGGCATTGTAGCAGAAGCAGCGGTCGCCCTCCCGGTGGCATCTCATTGGCTCGCTCTCCAGGGGCCCAGCAGTCAAGCGGGATCTCATTGGCTCTCTCTCCGGGCACACAGCGGCCCCCGACTTTTCTCTTTTCATTGTTTCCTCTCCTTCAAAGACCCAGCCCCCGCGAATGCTAACTTTCCTGCCTGCCAAACCAATCTCCTGGGGTGATGTTAGCGCGCTACGCTAGCTGCTACACTAGCTACTCCCAGCTAGCCCCAGTGGTGGCTACTCACTGTTGAATGTTAGTGTTTCCCCCTCCCTCCAACTCAACTCCACTGAACTCGAGCCCCCTGCCGCGATGCAAAGGCCTGGGTGACACAGTACGCTTCAGAGGGTTGACACTTTGATACACGCTGTCGAGCTGCTGAGGGTTGCTCCACAGAGCAGGACAAGGACAGTGGGCAGGCACAGTGTGGAGTGGATTGTGTGTACACACTATGCATGCATGCACTTAGACACACATACTAACCCACACAGAGAGGCGCAGCATGGATTATTGTGTGTCGGTGCTTTTGGACAGACTACCTTACTATGCAGATCATATGGATACATATTGATCCCATACTGTACTGTTTCTTTTTTTTAATTAGATTTGATTTGTTTATGGAAACATGAACCTTATGAGTCGACAAGCAGTGATGTTTTCCACATTATCTCTCGGTGTTTCACTTAATCCATGAATTAACCGTGATGTTTCTAAGTTCATCTCTGGCCACTTCATCAATAAACCTGTACATAACAAACGTACCACCTTTCCCTCTGACAAAGACGGAAACATCCTATTAGACTTCCAGTGGCTGATATCGTTACCAACCTCGACATTTCCATCTTGCCTAGACGTAAACCTCCTAATATAATACACTGGCAGACAGCTAAAATCAGTGGAATGTAATGATAAACCTGTACTTATGGTACAACAAACATAACCAACCTCGACCTCTTTTCCTTTCTTTTAACAAAGACATAAACCTGTCAGGAAGCTAATTCAGCTGACTCTAATTCTCCTCTGTGCTCTGTGGTTTGTTTAATGCCAGTCCAAATCAATGCTATTGATCCAGCCCAGCCTTTCTTTATCATATGCAGTGTTTACATATTGCCAATTAGATGGCTGTTTGTCATAAATTGACAGCCACAGTAATGATAGCTCTGTGACATATTTTTACAGAGGCATTGATTAAAACATTACCGCCCTTAATTGAGTAGAGGGATCGATCGGTGGAACTGCACTGTGCACGCACACACACACACACACACACACACACACACACACACACACACACACACACACACACACACACACACACACACACCAAATGTATGTGGTGCCACAGGTCACTGGTGTTATTCCATGAAAAGTACCTGTCCTTTCTGGAGCCTTGAGGTGTAGCTCAGGCGTATTGACGCCGACGAAATCTAGGCCTGACACAGGAAGGGCATGTAAATATCAGCTAGAGATACTGTAAATCCTTGACAGCAACACACGAAAGCTACAATGAGTGAGGCAACAGTGTATAGACACAGTCAGTATGCTAATGTTTGCTAGCTGTCAAGGTCATGGACAAGGTTTGGTTGCTCAGTGTTTATCCGGACTGCTTCATGACCTGAACCAGGGAGAACTCTGGGGCCTAGTTGTACTGTAGGCTACAGGTGGGTTCAGTCAAGTCACGGGGTCAGGAGAAACTATTGGCCCTGGTCATAGGATATGGTGGATGTCTTAAAACTACTGGCCCTGGTCATAGGATATGGTGGATGTCTTAAAACTACTGGCCCTGGTCATAGGACATGTCAGATGTCTTAAAACTATTGGCCCTGGTCATAGGATATGGTGGATGTCTTAAAACTACTGGCCCTGGTCATAGGATATGGTGGATGTCTTAAAACTACTGGCCCTGGTCATAGGATATGGTGGATGTCTTAAAACTACTGGCCCTGGTAATAGGACATGTCAGATGTCTTAAAACTACTGGCCCTGGTCATAGGATATGGTGGATGTCTTAAAACTACTGGCCCTGGTCATAGGATATGGTGGATGTCTTAAAACTACTGGCCCTGGTCATAGGACATGTCAGATGTCTTAAAACTATTGGCCCTGGTCATAGGATATGTCAGATGTCTTAAAACTACTGGCCCTGGTCATAGGACATGTCAGATGTCTTAAAACTATTGGCCCTGGTCATATGATATGGTGGATGTCTTAAAACTATTGGCCCTGGTCATAGGACATGTCAGATGTCTTAAAACTATTGGCCCTGGTCATAGGATATGTCAGATGTCTTAAAACTACTGGCCCTGGTCATAGGACATGTCAGATGTCTTAAAACTATTGGCCCTGGTCATATGATATGGTGGATGTCTTAAAACTACTGGCCCTGGTCATAGGATATGGTGGATGTCTTAAAACTACTGACCCTGGTCATAGGATATGGTGGATGTCTTAAAACTACTGGCCCTGGTCATAGGACATGTCAGATGTCTTAAAACTACTGGCCCTGGTCATAGGATATGGTGGATGTCTTAAAACTATTGGCCCTGGTCATAGGACATGGTGGATGTCTTAAAACTACTGGCCCTGGTCATAGGACATGTCAGATGTCTTAAAACTATTGGCCCTGGTCATATGATATGGTGGATGTCTTAAAACTACTGGCCCTGGTCATAGGATATGGTGGATGTCTTAAAACTACTGGCCCTGGTCATAGGATATGGTGGATGTCTTAAAACTACTGGCCCTGGTCATAGGATATGGTGGATGTCTTAAAACTACTGGCCCTGGTAATAGGATATGGTGGATGTCTTAAAACTACTGGCCCTAGTCATAGGATATGGTGGATGTCTTAAAACTACTGACTCTAGTCATAGGACATGTCGGATGTCTTAAAACTACTGACTCTAGTCATAGGACATGTCGGATGTCTTAAAACTACTGACTCTAGTCATAGGACATGTCAAATGTCTTAAAACTACTGACTCTTGTCATAGGACATGTCAGATGTCTTAAAACTACTGACTCTGGTCATAGGACATGTCAGATGTCTTAAAACTACTGACTCTAGTCATAGGACATGTCAAATGTCTTAAAACTACTGACTCTTGTCATAGGACATGTCAGATGTCTTAAAACTACTGACTCTCGTCATAGGACATGTCAGATGTCTTAAAACTACTGACTCTAGTCATAGGACATGTCAGATGTCTTAAAACTACTGACTCTAGTCATAGGACATGTCAAATGTCTTAAAACTACTGACTCTTGTCATAGGACATGTCAGATGTCTTAAAACTACTGACTCTAGTCATAGGACATGTCAGATGTCTTAAAACTACTGACTCTAGTCATAGGACATGTCAGATGTCTTAAAACTACTGACTCTAGTTATAGGACATGTCAGATGTCTTAAAACTACTGACTCTAGTCATAGGACATGTCGGATGTCTTAAAACTACTGACTCTAGTTATAGGACATGTCAGATGTCTTAAAACTACTGACTCTAGTTATAGGACATGTCAGATGTCTTAAAACTACTGACTCTAGTTATAGGACATGTCGGATGTCTTAAAACTACTGACTCTAGTCATAGGACATGTTGGATGTCTTAAAACTACTGACTCTAGTTATAGGACATGTCAGATGTCTTAAAACTACTGACTCTAGTTATAGGACATGTCAGATGTCTTAAAACTACTGACTCTAGTCATAGGACATGTCGGATATCTTAAAACTACTGACTCTAGTCATAGGACATGTCAGATGTCTTAAAACTACTGACTCTAGTTATAGGACATGTCGGATGTCTTAAAACTACTGACTCTAGTCATAGGACATGTCAAATGTCTTAAAACTACTGACTCTAGTCATAGGACATGTCAGATGTCTTAAAACTACTGACTCTAGTTATAGGACATGTCGGATATCTTAAAACTACTGACTCTAGTCATAGGACATGTCAGATGTCTTAAAACTACTGACTCTAGTCATAGGACATGTCAAATGTCTTAAAACTACTGACTCTAGTTATAGGACATGTCGGATGTCTTAAAACTACTGACTCTAGTTATAGGACATGTCGGATATCTTAAAACTACTGACTCTAGTCATAGGACATGTCGGATGTCTTAAAACTACTGACTCTAGTCATAGGACATGTCGGATGTCTTAAAACTATTGGCCCTGGTCATAGGATATGGTGGATGTCTTAAAACTACTGGCCCTGGTCATAGGATATGGTGGATGTCTTAAAACTACTGGCCCTGGTCATAGGATATGGTGGATGTCTTAAAACTATTGGCCCTGGTCATAGGATATGGTGGATGTCTTAAAACTATTGGCCCTGGTCATAGGATATGGTGGATGTCTTAAAACTACTGGCCCTGGTAATAGGACATGTCAGATGTCTTAAAACTACTGGCCCTGGTCATAGGACATGTCAGATGTCTTAAAACTATTGGCCCTGGTCATAGGATATGGTGGATGTCTTAAAACTATTGGCCCTGGTCATAGGATATGGTGGATGTCTTAAAACTACTGGCCCTGGTAATAGGACATGTCAGATGTCTTAAAACTACTGGCCCTGGTCATAGGACATGTCAGATGTCTTAAAACTATTGGCCCTGGTCATAGGATATGGTGGATGTCTTAAAACTACTGGCCCTGGTCATAGGATATGGTGGATGTCTTAAAACTACTGGCCCTGGTCATAGGATATGGTGGATGTCTTAAAACTATTGGCCCTGGTCATAGGATATGGTGGATGTCTTAAAACTACTGGCCCTGGTCATAGGACATGTCAGATGTCTTAAAACTATTGGCCCTGGTCATAGGATATGTCAGATGTCTTAAAACTACTGGCCCTGGTCATAGGACATGTCAGATGTCTTAAAACTATTGGCCCTGGTCATAGGATATGGTGGATGTCTTAAAACTACTGGCCCTGGTCATAGGATATGGTGGATGTCTTAAAACTACTGGCCCTGGTCATAGGATATGGTGGATGTCTTAAAACTACTGGCCCTGGTCATAGGATATGGTGGATGTCTTAAAACTACTGGCCCTGGTCATAGGATATGGTGGATGTCTTAAAACTATTGGCCCTGGTCATAGGATATGGTGGATGTCTTAAAACTATTGGCCCTGGTCATAGGATATGGTGGATGTCTTAAAACTATTGGCCCTGGTCATAGGATATGGTGGATGTCTTAAAACTACTGGCCCTGGTCATAGGACATGGCAGATGTCTTAAAACTATTGGCCCTGGTCATAGGATATGTCAGATGTCTTAAAACTACTGGCCCTGGTCATAGGACATGTCAGATGTCTTAAAACTATTGGCCCTGGTCATAGGATATGGTGGATGTCTTAAAACTATTGGCCCTGGTCATAGGATATGGTGGATGTCTTAAAACTACTGGCCCTGGTCATAGGATATGGTGGATGTCTTAAAACTACTGGCCCTGGTCATAGGATATGGTGGATGTCTTAAAACTACTGGCCCTGGTCATAGGATATGGTGGATGTCTTAAAACTACTGGCCCTGGTCATAGGATATGGTGGATGTCTTAAAACTATTGGCCCTGGTCATAGGATATGGTGGATGTCTTAAAACTATTGGCCCTGGTAATAGGACATGTCAGATGTCTTAAAACTACTGGCCCTGGTCATAGGACATGTCAGATGTCTTAAAACTATTGGCCCTGGTCATAGGATATGGTGGATGTCTTAAAACTATTGGCCCTGGTCATAGGATATGGTGGATGTCTTAAAACTACTGGCCCTGGTAATAGGACATGTCAGATGTCTTAAAACTACTGGCCCTGGTCATAGGACATGTCAGATGTCTTAAAACTATTGGCCCTGGTCATAGGATATGGTGGATGTCTTAAAACTACTGGCCCTGGTCATAGGATATGTCAGATGTCTTAAAACTACTGGCCCTGGTCATAGGATATGGTGGATGTCTTAAAACTACTGGCCCTGGTCATAGGATATGGTGGATGTCTTAAAACTACTGGCCCTGGTCATAGGACATGTCAGATGTCTTAAAACTATTGGCCCTGGTCATAGGATATGTCAGATGTCTTAAAACTACTGGCCCTGGTCATAGGACATGTCAGATGTCTTAAAACTATTGGCCCTGGTCATAGGATATGGTGGATGTCTTAAAACTATTGGCCCTGGTCATAGGATATGGTGGATGTCTTAAAACTATTGGCCCTGGTCATATGATATGGTGGATGTCTTAAAACTACTGGCCCTGGTCATAGGATATGGTGGATGTCTTAAAACTACTGGCCCTGGTCATAGGACATGGTGGATGTCTTAAAACTATTGGCCCTGGTCATAGGATATGGTGGATGTCTTAAAACTATTGGCCCTGGTCATAGGATATGGTGGATGTCTTAAAACTATTGGTCTTAAAACTATTGGCCCTGGTCATAGGATATGGTGGATGTCTTAAAACTATTGGCCCCTGGGTCATAGGATATGGTGATGATGGCCCTGGTTAGGAAAATGTCTTAAAACTACTGGCCCTGGTCATAGGATATGGTGGATGTCTTAAAACTATTGGCCCTGGTCATAGGACATGGTGGATGTCTTAAAACTACTGGCCCTGGTCATAGGACATGTGGATGATGGTCTTGGATGTCTTAAAACTACTGGCCCTGGTCATAGGACATGGTGGATGTCTTAAAACTATTGGCCCTGGTCATAGGATATGGTGGATGTCTTAAAACTACTGGCCCTGGTCATAGGATATGGTGGATGTCTTAAAACTACTGGCCCTAGTCATAGGATATGGTGGATGTCTTAAAACTACTGACTCTAGTCATAGGACATGTCGGATGTCTTAAAACTACTGACTCTAGTCATAGGACATGTCGGATGTCTTAAAACTACTGACTCTAGTCATAGGACATGTCGGATGTCTTAAAACTACTGACTCTAGTCATAGGACATGTCAAATGTCTTAAAACTACTGACTCTTGTCATAGGACATGTCAGATGTCTTAAAACTACTGACTCTAGTCATAGGACATGTCAGATGTCTTAAAACTACTGACTCTAGTCATAGGACATGTCAGATGTCTTAAAACTACTGACTCTAGTCATAGGACATGTCAAATGTCTTAAAACTACTGACTCTTGTCATAGGACATGTCAGATGTCTTAAAACTACTGACTCTAGTCATAGGACATGTCAGATGTCTTAAAACTACTGACTCTAGTCATAGGACATGTCAGATGTCTTAAAACTACTGACTCTAGTCATAGGACATGTCAGATGTCTTAAAACTACTGACTCTAGTCATAGGACATGTCAGATATCTTAAAACTACTGACTCTAGTCATAGGACATGTCGGATGTCTTAAAACTACTGACTCTAGTTATAGGACATGTCGGATGTCTTAAAACTACTGACTCTAGTCATAGGACATGTCAGATGTCTTAAAACTACTGATTCTAGTTATAGGACATGTCGGATGTCTTAAAACTACTGACTCTAGTTATAGGACATGTTGGATATCTTAAAACTACTGACTCTAGTCATAGGACATGTCGGATGTCTTAAAACTACTGACTCTAGTCATAGGACATGTCGGATGTCTTAAAACTACTGACTCTAGTTATAGGACATGTCGGATATCTTAAAACTACTGACTCTAGTCATAGGACATGTCAGATGTCTTAAAACTACTGACTCTAGTTATAGGACATGTCGGATGTCTTAAAACTACTGACTCTAGTCATAGGACATGTCAAATGTCTTAAAACTACTGACTCTAGTCATAGGACATGTCAGATGTCTTAAAACTACTGACTCTAGTTATAGGACATGTCGGATATCTTAAAACTACTGACTCTAGTCATAGGACATGTCAGATGTCTTAAAACTACTGACTCTAGTCATAGGACATGTCAAATGTCTTAAAACTACTGACTCTAGTTATAGGACATGTCGGATGTCTTAAAACTACTGACTCTAGTTATAGGACATGTCGGATATCTTAAAACTACTGACTCTAGTCATAGGACATGTCGGATGTCTTAAAACTACTGACTCTGGTCATAGGACATGTCGGATGTCTTAAAACTATTGGCCCTGGTCATAGGATATGGTGGATGTCTTAAAACTACTGGCCCTGGTCATAGGATATGGTGGATGTCTTAAAACTACTGGCCCTGGTCATAGGATATGGTGGATGTCTTAAAACTATTGGCCCTGGTCATAGGATATGGTGGATGTCTTAAAACTATTGGCCCTGGTCATAGGATATGGTGGATGTCTTAAAACTACTGGCCCTGGTAATAGGACATGTCAGATGTCTTAAAACTACTGGCCCTGGTCATAGGACATGTCAGATGTCTTAAAACTATTGGCCCTGGTCATAGGATATGGTGGATGTCTTAAAACTATTGGCCCTGGTCATAGGATATGGTGGATGTCTTAAAACTACTGGCCCTGGTAATAGGACATGTCAGATGTCTTAAAACTACTGGCCCTGGTCATAGGACATGTCAGATGTCTTAAAACTATTGGCCCTGGTCATAGGATATGGTGGATGTCTTAAAACTACTGGCCCTGGTCATAGGATATGGTGGATGTCTTAAAACTATTGGCCCTGGTCATATGATATGGTGGATGTCTTAAAACTACTGGCCCTGGTCATAGGATATGGTGGATGTCTTAAAACTACTGGCCCTGGTCATAGGACATGTCAGATGTCTTAAAACTATTGGCCCTGGTCATAGGATATGTCAGATGTCTTAAAACTACTGGCCCTGGTCATAGGACATGTCAGATGTCTTAAAACTATTGGCCCTGGTCATAGGATATGGTGGATGTCTTAAAACTACTGGCCCTGGTCATAGGATATGGTGGATGTCTTAAAACTACTGGCCCTGGTCATAGGACATGGTGGATGTCTTAAAACTATTGGCCCTGGTCATAGGATATGGTGGATGTCTTAAAACTACTGGCCCTGGTCATAGGATATGGTGGATGTCTTAAAACTATTGGCCCTGGTCATAGGATATGGTGGATGTCTTAAAACTATTGGCCCTGGTCATAGGATATGGTGGATGTCTTAAAACTATTGGCCCTGGTCATAGGATATGGTGGATGTCTTAAAACTACTGGCCCTGGTCATAGGATATGGTGGATGTCTTAAAACTACTGGCCCTGGTCATAGGATATGGTGGATGTCTTAAAACTACTGGCCCTGGTCATAGGATATGGTGGATGTCTTAAAACTACTGGCCCTGGTCATAGGACATGTCAGATGTCTTAAAACTACTGGCCCTGGTCATAGGATATGGTGGATGTCTTAAAACTATTGGCCCTGGTCATAGGACATGGTGGATGTCTTAAAACTACTGGCCCTGGTCATAGGACATGTCAGATGTCTTAAAACTATTGGCCCTGGTCATAGGATATGGTGGATGTCTTAAAACTATTGGCCCTGGTCATAGGATATGGTGGATGTCTTAAAACTATTGGCCCTGGTCATAGGATATGGTGGATGTCTTAAAACTACTGGCCCTGGTCATAGGATATGGTGGATGTCTTAAAACTACTGGCCCTGGTAATAGGACATGTCAGATGTCTTAAAACTACTGACTCTAGTTATAGGACATGTCGGATGTATTAAAACTACTGACTCTAGTCATAGGACATGTCGGATGTCTTAAAACTACTGACTCTAGTCATAGGACATGTCGGATGTCTTAAAACTACTGACTCTAGTCATAGGACATGTCAAATGTCTTAAAACTACTGACTCTTGTCATAGGACATGTCAGATGTCTTAAAACTACTGACTCTAGTCATAGGACATGTCAGATGTCTTAAAACTACTGACTCTAGTCATAGGACATGTCAAATGTCTTAAAACTACTGACTCTTGTCATAGGACATGTCAGATGTCTTAAAACTACTGACTCTCGTCATAGGACATGTCAGATGTCTTAAAACTACTGACTCTAGTCATAGGACATGTCGGATGTCTTAAAACTACTGACTCTAGTCATAGGACATGTCAAATGTCTTAAAACTACTGACTCTTGTCATAGGACATGTCAGATGTCTTAAAACTACTGACTCTAGTCATAGGACATGTCAGATGTCTTAAAACTACTGACTCTAGTCATAGGACATGTCAGATGTCTTAAAACTACTGACTCTAGTCATAGGACATGTCGGATGTCTTAAAACTACTGACTCTAGTTATAGGACATGTCGGATGTCTTAAAACTACTGACTCTAGTTATAGGACATGTCAGATGTCTTAAAACTACTGACTCTAGTTATAGGACATGTCGGATGTCTTAAAACTACTGACTCTAGTTATAGGACATGTTGGATATCTTAAAACTACTGACTCTAGTCATAGGACATGTCGGATGTCTTAAAACTACTGACTCTAGTCATAGGACATGTCGGATGTCTTAAAACTACTGACTCTAGTTATAGGACATGTCGGATATCTTAAAACTACTGACTCTAGTTATAGGACATGTCGGATGTCTTAAAACTACTGACTCTAGTCATAGGACATGTCAAATGTCTTAAAACTACTGACTCTAGTCATAGGACATGTCAGATGTCTTAAAACTACTGACTCTAGTTATAGGACATGTCGGATATCTTAAAACTACTGACTCTAGTCATAGGACATGTCAGATGTCTTAAAACTACTGACTCTAGTCATAGGACATGTCGGATGTCTTAAAACTACTGACTCTAGTTATAGGACATGTCGGATGTCTTAAAACTACTGACTCTAGTCATAGGACATGTCAGATGTCTTAAAACTACTGATTCTAGTTATAGGACATGTCGGATGTCTTAAAACTACTGACTCTAGTTATAGGACATGTCGGATGTCTTAAAACTACTGACTCTAGTCATAGGACATGTCAGATGTCTTAAAACTACTGACTCTAGTCATAGGACATGTCAGACCATGTTCATATTTACGATGACGACCTACCCCGGCCAAACCCCAACCCGTATGACGCTGGGCCAATTGTGCGCCGCCCTATGGGACTCCCAATCCCAACCGGTTGTGATACAGCCTGATTTCAAACAAGGGTCTGTAGTGATGCCTCTAGCACTGATATGCAGTGCCTTAGGCCGCATCTCAGTGCTAGAGGCGTCACTACAGACTATGGTTTGATTCCAGGGTCTTTAAACTACTGGCTCTATTCATAGGACAGTTTCTGTGGAAGGACAGTTTCTGTGGAAAGAGGAAAGGTGTTACCGGGCAGGTCAGGAACAGAGGCAATGCCACATGGCGACCAGTGACTCACCACTCACCAGCTTAACCAACGGCAGTTCCCCGCTCACTGTGGGCAGCCAATTAGAGCCAGCAAGATTCCGGGGACCACCTGCAGCTTTTATAGCTACCTTTCAATTAGGAGCTGATTAAGAATGCCAATAAGAACCCCACAATCCAACTTCCCCAACCTCCGTGTATGCATAACGACCAGCCATTAAACTATAAGGGGAGCTAGGGCTGTGACTAGGGATACGTGTGTATGCTGAACCTGGCAGGGGCCACCTCACCCATGTCTGCCCTGGGCCGTCTCTGAACACATTACATTAAGAAGGACTGTGTGCTTCCCGGGCCTCTCACCTCTCCTCTCCCGCACACTGACCACAACAGATTTTTTTACATTTTTTTATTTATTTCACCTTTATTTAACCAGGTAGGCAAGTTGAGAACAAGTTCTCATTTACAATTGTGACCTGGCCAAGATAAAGCAAAGCAGTTCGACAGATACAACGACACAGAGTTACACATGGAGTAAAACAAACATACAGTCAATAATACAGTATAAACAAGTCTATATACAATGTGAGCAAATGAGGTGAGAAGGGAGGTAAAGGCAAAAAAGGCCATGGTGGCAAAGTAAATACAATATAGCAAGTAAAACACTGGAATGGTAGTTTTGCAATGGAAGAATGTGCAAAGTAGAAATTAAAATAATGGGTGCAAAGGAGCAAAATAAATAAATTAATTAAATACAGTTGGGAAAGAGGTAGTTGTTTGGGCTAAATTATAGGTGGGCTATGTACAGGTGCAGTAATCTGTGAGCTGCTCTGACAGTTGGTGCTTAAAGCTAGTGAGGGAGATAAGTGTTTCCAGTTTCAGAGATTTTTGTAGTTCGTTCCAGTCATTGGCAGCAGAGAACTGGAAGGAGGCGGCCAAAGAAAGAATTGGTTTTTGGGGTGACTAGAGAGATATACCTGCTGGAGCGTGTGCTACAGGTGGGAGATGCTATGGTGACCAGTGAGCTGAGATAAGGGGGGACTTTACCTAGCAGAGTCTTGTAGATGACATGGAGCCAGTGGGTTTGGCGACGAGTATGAAGCGAGGGCCAGCCAACGAGAGCGTACAGGTCGCAATAGTGGGTAGTATATGGGGCTTTGGTGACAAAACGGATTGCACTGTGATAGACTGCATCCAATTTGTTGAGTAGGGTATTGGAGGCTATTTTGTAAATGACATCGCCAAAGTCGAGGATTGGTAGGATGGTCAATTTTACAAGGGTATGTTTGGCATCATGAGTGAAGGATGCTTTGTTGCGAAATAGGAAGCCAATTCTAGATTTAACTTTGGATTGGAGATGCTTGATATGGGTCTGGAAGGAGAGTTTACAGTCTAACCAGACACCTAAGTATTTGTAGTTGTCCACGTATTCTAAGTCAGAGCCGTCCAGAGTAGTGATGTTGGACAGGCGGGTAGGTGCAGGTAGCGATCGGTTGAAGAGCATGCATTTAGTTTTACTTGTATTTAAGAGCAATTGGAGGCCACGGAAGGAGAGTTGTATGGCATTGAAGCTTGCCTGGAGGGTTGTCAACACAGTGTCCAAAGGAGGGCCAGAAGTATACAGAATGATGTCGTCTGCGTAGAGGTGGATCAGAGAATCACCAGCAGCAAGAGGCAGCTGTCAAGAGGCAGCTGTCAATCGTTGTCTCTGATTAAGAACCATACTTAGGTAGCCGGTTCCCACCAGTGTTTGTGAGTACTAGTTTTCTGTCTCTGTGTTCTGCACCAGACAGAACTGTTTCGTGTTGGTCTATTTTTGTTATTTTGTCTTAGTGTTCTTAAAATAAATATTAACATGGACACTTACCACGCTGCGTTTTGGTCCGATCTTGACTACTCTTCATCAGACGAAGAGGATTGTTACAATAATAAGGGGAATGCGTAACTCTGTTGCTAGCTACCCCACCTACCTTCTACTGTGATACATGGTTCACATTACTAACACAATAAAACAAGTCCATATCTGTATTCCATTATACCACAGGTGTTATAGATAATAGGAGCCGCTTTACACACTTTCTAAGGACCAAATACTGATATTCACTGATCTAAACAGAACTGAATTAGTACTATGTTTGATGCTGTCTGTGTATATACTCCAGATATACTAGGTGTATATGTTAGTTATATGTTAGATTTGCAGAGAGATTTCAAGTGCTAATGTCTGTGCTTATTAGTTGAACATCCAGACCAATTGGTCCCCATCAGTCTGATATGAGCCCAGATCTATCATCTGGTCATTACAACTAATTGTAATGGAGAAATTGCAGGCTCTGGGATAATTGTAAACAATTATGCAATTTGTGATGGAAAGGAAATTACTTCCTAGAATACATACGTGCCAAAGGTGTGCAGAAGATGGTAAATGTTTTTGGTAACACTTCCTAAAAATACCCTCTTCGTAATGCACTCGAAGTGTGTTTGTTATGGTACACTTATAGTGCATCTGTCACGCCCTGGTCGAAGTATTTTGTGTTTTTCTTCATGTATTTGGTCAGGCCAGGGTGTGACATGGGTTTTTGTATGTGGTGTGTAGCTTAGTGGGATTGTAGCTTAGTGGGGTGTTCTAGGAGAGTCTATGGCTGTCTGAAGTGGTTCTCAATCAGAGGCAGGTGTTTATCGTTGTCTCTGATTGGGAACCATATTTAGGCAGCCATATTCTTTGATTGTATTGTGGGTGATTGTCCTGAGTGTCTTGATGTCCTTGTGATGTGTTAGTTGACACAAGTATAGGCTGTTTTCGGTTTTCTTTTCGTTTACTGTTTTGTAGTGTTTGTGTTTATTCGTGTTTACGTTGTGTGATTAAACATGGATCCCAATATACACGCTGCAGTTTGGTCCGACTGTCCTTCACCACATGAAAACCGTGACAGCATCATAACAATTGCTATAAGCTGTCATAGTAATATATATTATTATTTGGATGTTTGTAGGTTCAAATCCCACTTTAGAAAGTGTATTATTATTATTTCAAGACTATCACCCCATAGGACTCACACCTGTAGCCTTGAAATGCTTTGAAAGGCTGATCATGGCTCACATCAACACCATCATCCCAGACACCCTGGACCCACTCCATTTCGCGCCCCAACAGATCCACAGATGACGCAATCTCTATTGCACTATATACTGCCCTCTCCCACCTGGACAAGAGGGACACCTATGTGAGAATGCTGTTGATTGACTACAGCTCAGCGTTCAACACAATAGTGCCCACAAAGTGCATAACTAAGCTACGGACCAGGGGACTAAACACCTCCCTCTGCAACTGGATCCTGGATTTCCTGACGGGCCGCCCCCCAGGTGGTGAGGGTAGGCAACAACACATCCGCCACACTGACCCTCAACACGAGGCCCGTCCAGGTGTGTGCTTAGTCCCCTCCTGTACTCCCTGTTCACCCACGACTCCAACACCATCATTAAGTTTGCTGACTACACAACGGTGGTAAGCCTGATCGCCGCCGACGACGAGACAGCCTATAGGGAGGAGGTGAGAGACCTGGCGGTGTGATGCCAGGACAACAACCTCTCTCTCAACGTGATCAAGACAAAGTAGCTGATCGTGGACTACAGGAAACGGAGGGCCGATCACGCACCCATTCACCTCAATAGGGCTGTAGTGGAGCGGGTCGAGAGCTTCAAGTTCCTCGATGTCCACATCACTGAGGACCTATCATGGTCCACACACACCAACACAGTCGTGAAGAGGGCACGACAACCCCTCTTCCCCCTCAGATTTGGCATGGGCCCTCAGGTCCTCCAAAAAGTTCTACAGCTGCACCATTGAGAGCCCCTTGACTGGCTACATCACCGCTTGGTATTTCAACTGCTTAGCATCTGACCGCAAGGCAATACCGAGGGTAGTGCGTACAGCCCATTACATCACTGGGGCTGAGCTCCCTGCCATCCAGGACCTCTATACCAGGCAGTGTCAGATGAAGGCCCTAAAAATGGTCAGACTCCAGCCACCCGAGTCATACTGTTCATTCTGCTACTGCACGACAAGCGGTACTGATTCACCGACTTTGAAACCAACAGCACCCTGAACAGCTTTTACCCCCCCATGCCATAAAACTGATAAATAGTTAGTCCGGGTAACTATTTAACGATCTGCATTGACCCTTTTTGCACTAACTTTTTTGACTCATCACATACGCTGCTGCTACTTTATTGAATCTATCCTGTTGCCTCGTCACTTTATTCCTACTTATATGTACAGTACATACCGTATCTACCTCAATTACCCCTGCATATCTACTCCGTACCGGTACACTGTGTATATAGCCAAGTTATCGTTACTGATTTTGTATTTGTTATTACGTGTTATATCTCTCTCCATTGTTGGGAAGGGCACATAAGTAAGCATTTGACTTTTAGTCTACAACTTTTGTTTGCGAAACATGTCACAAATAACGTTAGATTTGATTTTGATTATTGATGCCTTGTGAGTACAGTGCAGTGAGGAATGGGTGTAACATGTACATTTTGTATTTATTCAATCAGAAAGGACCTCACAGAGACCTCCTATGATTTACATCACTGTGATAGATTCAAAGGCCGTGTGTGTTTTTTCAATTTTCGCCTAAAATGTCATACCCAAATCTAACTGCCTGTAGATCAGGCCATGAAGCAAGGATATACATATTCTTGGTACCATTTGAAAGGAAACACTTTGAAGTTTGTGGAAATGTGAATTGAATGTAGGAGAATATAACACAATAGATCTGGTAGAAGAAAATACAAAGAATAAAACAACCATATATTTTTTTTCTGCCACCATCTTTGAAATGCAACAGAAAGGTCCCACATCTAGCCATCACTCTGGTAATTACGATGGTGTCCACAAGATGGCAGCAGTGCATGTGCAAAGTTTCAGACGAATAACTTGAATCGTAAAGGAGACATTTACATTCACGTTACATTCTTCTGCAAGAATATTGTGTATACTTGGACTTTGATTTAGCTTTTCCAGTATTAGTAGCCATATTATAAGTTCAATATTTGCAAAAGACCCAGTTTTCATAACTTCATAACTCTCCATATTCTTATAATTTTTGTCCAAAAGGAAAAGGCTTGGTGTCTCACAAGGTTAGCAGCTACATTTTGCGTGCCATGAAGGCGTCGCTCTCTGACCAAATTTGTCCTATAGGATATACTACACCCCTAATGATATAGTCAAGTCTGGTTACGTTCTAGGATCTCTGATTAATAAATACAAACGTGATTTGACTTGTTGAAACAACGTTTAGGGTTAGATTTTCACAGATTCCTTTCTTTGCAAATTGAATGAGTGGAAATACAAAATCGATCGTGCATGCTTTATGGACCTTTTTAGGATATGAAAAAAGATTTTATCTAACAAAACAACACTTCCTGTTATCTCTGGGATCCTTTGGATGATAAATCAGAGCAAGATTTCAGAATGTAAGAGCACATTTCACCTTCAGAGGTGAATTTATCGCAGTGAAAAAGTGTTTCGTTGTTCGGAGCTCTCCTCAAACAATAGCATGACATTTTCTTTCGCAGTAATAGCTACTGTAAATTGGACAGTTCAGTTATATTTACAAGAATTTCTAGCTTTCAGCCGACATTTGTTGTTTCTCTAAAATCTGTGATCGTGACACAAGGCGCTGCATGATTTAAAACTGACCCATTGAAGGGACAAATATCCCTATTAATAAAGACACATAATCATAATCTCTTTATTGGTAGACATTTTCCCTTATGGAAGACGTTAGTGTCAATACCCCACCACCACTATCAGGGTTCATCTCAAGGTCTTATACTGTGCATACAGTACAATTATTTAACAGTAACTACAATACCCTGTATAACAATCAGTGGTGTAAAGTACTTAAGTAAAAATACTTTAAAGTACTACTTAAGGTTTTTTTTGGAGGGGGAGGGGTAGCTGTACTTGACTATTTATATTTTTGACAACTTTTACTTTTCCCTCGCACCCAAAGTACTCATTACATTTTGACAGGAAAATTATCAAATTCCCACACTTATCAAAAAAACATCGCTGGTCACCCCCTTACCTCTGATATGGCGGACTCACTAAACACACATGCTTCATTTGTAAATGATGTCTGAGTGTTGTTGTGCACTATTTTACAGGGTGACTTTCACTTTTACTTGAACCATTTTCTATTACTTTTACTTGAATATGACAATAGAGTAATTTTTCCACCACTGATAACAACGACTACCATACGAATACATACAGATAAAGATTGGTTACTGGATTGTTTATTCTCGAGGTGTGGAAGGATAATGGGGCTCAAAATCTGGCAACCCCTATTGGTTTCCCACCAGCAATCCACTCCACAAGTCTTCACCCTCATTAAACCTCTAGACAAAGCCAAGCCATGCCGTTTCATTTCAAACATTCACCTCCTATTTGTCATCTTACCAAATGCGAGAACAGGAATCGTTGTTGCCATTTGATTGGGGCTCATGCAGACTGCGCCCAATTTCTTAAATTACACTGTTATACCCTGCAGAAACATGTTTTTTAAAATTTCTCTTGTTTTTAGTGTCTCGGTTTCTTTCTCTGTCTCCATCTATCCATCTTTCAAAGAAACATATATTTGGTTATGGTGTCCCGGTGTGATGAAAGTGTAATTACCTGTTCACACACACACACACACACACACACACACACACACACACACACACACACACACACACACACACACACACACACACACACACACACACACACACACACACACACACACACACACACACACACACACACACACACACACACACACACACACACACACACACACACACACACACACACACACACACACACACACACACACACACACACACACACACACACACACACACACACACACACACACACACACACACACACACACACACACACACACACACACACACACACACACACACGCATATATATGAAAGGAGAGAGTCTTAATTAGGGTCCTACCAGATCTGGGAGAGGAGAATGTTCTCTGTCTGTCTCTGTGTCTGGTTAGACTGCATGGTGATGGACCAAACCCCATGTTGCCTAAGAGACCAGGGAGAAGAGGATGGAGGGGGGAGAGAGAGAGGGGGAGGCGGAGGGGGTCGTGTAAAAACCAAAATGCAATAATGGGTTGTGGTGTATGCAGATGCCAGCCCTGCATTGGCAAAGCTGTGTGTGTGTGGGTGTGTATGTGTGAGAGGGGGGGGGGGCTCAGCCCAGCACCAGGGGCCCTGTGATTACTACACGGAACACATCCCTTGCTTACCACCACCAACACAACGCCCTTTGAATGTTCAGGCCCAGCCCCTCCTCTATATTTCAGCTGTGTACATCACTCCAAGCCCTACACATCAGCCGTTGTCCAATGACTCGGTCTAAGCTCTACCTATAAACACAAGCCCCAGCTCTATGCTTTAGTCCCAATTACTCCCAGCCCAAGGCCTAAACCTATATCTCAGCTTAAGCCTCAGCTCATAGCACATGCACCAGCTCTAGACACCAGACCCAGCACCTACCTTCCCCAACCCCAGTCCTGTTCATCTATACCTTCCCCAACTCCAGTCCTATCCATCTATACCTTCCCCAACCCCAGTCCTATCCATCTATACCTGCCCTAACCCCAGTCCTATCCATCTATACCTGCCCTAATCCCAGCCATATCAATCGATACCAGCCCTATCCATCTATACCAGCCCTATCTATGTATAACTTCCTCATGATGCTCTCTGCGCTTTTAACGGACCTCTGAGACTATCACAGTGCAGGTGCATTTATACGGAGAATTGATTACACACAGGTGGATTATATTTATCATCATTAGTCATTTAGGTCAACATTGGATCATTCAGAGATCCTCACTGAACTTCTGGAGAGAGTTTGCTGCACTGAAAGTAAAGGGGCTGAATAATTTTGCACGCCCAATTTTTCAGTTTTTGATTTGTTAAAAAAGTTTGAAATATCCAATAAATGTCGTTCCACTTCATGATTGTGTCCCACTTGTTGTTGATTCTTCACAAAAAAATACAGTTTTATATCTTTATGTTTGAAGCCTGAAATGTGGCAAAAGGTCGCAAAGTTCAAGGGGGCGAATACTTTCGCAAGGCACTGTATATCAGCCCTATCTAGCTATACCAGCTTTATCCATCTATACTTGCCCTATCCATTTATACCTGCCCTAACTATCTGTACCAGCCCTAACCCCAGCCCTATCCATATATTCTAGCTCGATTCATCTATACCAGCCCTTTCCATCTACACCAGCCCTATCCATCAATACCAACCCTATCCATCTATTATCCAGCACTATCATCTATACCAGCCCTATCCATCTATACCATCTATACCAGCCCTATCCATCAATACCAGCCCTATCCATCTATACCAGCCCTATCCATCTATACCAGCCCCATCCATCTATACCAGCCCTAACATCTATACCAGCCCTATCCATCTATACCATCTATACCAGCCCTATCCATCAATACCAGCCCTATCCATCTATACCAGCCCTATCCATCTATACCAGCCCTATCCATCTATACCAGCCCTATCCATCTATACCAGCCCTATCCATCAATACCAGCCCTATCCATCTATACCAGCCCTATCCATCTATACCAGCCCTATCCATCTATACCAGCCCTATCCATCTATACCATCTATACCAGCCCTATCCATCAATACCAGCCCTATCCATCTATACCAGCCCTATCCATCTATACCAGCCCTATCCATCTATACCAGCCCCATCCATCTATACCAGCCCTAACATCTATACCAGCCCTATCCATCTATACCATCTATACCAGCCCTATCCATCAATACCAGCCCTATCCATCTATACCAGCCCTATCCATCTATACCAGCCCCATCCATCTATACCAGCCCTAACATCTATACCAGCCCTATCCATCTATACCATCTATACCAGCCCTATCCATCAATACCAGCCCTATCCATCTATACCAGCCCTATCCATCTATACCAGCCCTATCCATCTATACCAGCCCTATCCATCTATACCAGCCCTATCCATCTATACCAGCCCTATCCATCTATACCATCTATACCAGCCCTATCCATCAATACCAGCCCTATCCATCTATACCAGCCCTATCCATCTATACCAGCCCTATCCATCTATACCAGCCCCATCCATCTATACCAGCCCTAACATCTATACCAGCCCTATCCATCAATACCAGCCCTATCCATCTATACCAGCCCTATCCATCTATACCAGCCCCATCCATCTATACCAGCCCTAACATCTATACCAGCCCTATCCATCTATACCATCTATACCAGCCCTATCCATCAATACCAGCCCTATCCATCTATACCAGCCCTATCCATCTATACCAGCCCTATCCATCTATACCATCTATACCAGCCCTATCCATCTATACCATCTATACCAGCCCTATCCATCTATACCATCTATACCAGCCCTATCCATCTATACCAGCCCTATCCATCTATACCAGCCCTATCCATCTATACCATCTATACCAGCCCTATCCATCTATACCATCTATACCAGCCCTATCCATCTATACCATCTATACCAGCCCTATCCATCAATACCAGCCCTATCCATCTATACCAGCCCTATCGATCTATACCAGCCCCATCCATCTATACCAGCCCTAACATCTATACCAGCCCTATCCATCTATACCAGCACTATCTTCTATACCAGCCCCATCCATCTATACCAGCCCCATCCATCTATACCAGCCCAAACATCTATTACAGTCCCTATCCATCTATACCAGCCCTATCCATGTATACCAGCCCTATTCATCTATACCAGCCCTAACATCTATACCAGCCCTATCCATCTATACCAGCACTATCATCTATACCAGCCCTAACATCTATACCAGCCCCATCCATCTATACCAGCCCTAACATCTATACCAGCCCTATCCATCTATACCATCAATACCAGCCCTATCCATCAATACCAGCCCTATCCATCTATACCAGCCCTATCCATCTATACCAGCCCTATCCATCTATACCAGCCCTATCCATCTATACCAGCCCTATCCATCTATACCAGCCCTATCCATCTATACCATCTATACCAGCCCTATCCATCAATACCAGCCCTATCCATCTATACCAGCCCTATCCATCTATACCAGCCCTATCCATCTATACCAGCCCTATCCATCAATACCAGCCCTATCCATCTATACCAGCCCTATCCATCTATACCAGCCCTATCCATCTATACCAGCCCCATCCATCTATACCAGCCCTAACATCTATACCAGCCCTATCCATCTATACCAGCCCTATCCATCTATACCAGCCCTATCCATCTATACCAGCCCCATCCATCTATACCAGCCCTAACATCTATACCAGCCCTATCCATCTATACCATCTATACCAGCCCTATCCATCAATACCAGCCCTATCCATCTATACCAGCCCTATCCATCTATACCAGCCCCATCCATCTATACCAGCCCTAACATCTATACCAGCCCTATCCATCTATACCATCTATACCAGCCCTATCCATCAATACCAGCCCTATCCATCAATACCAGCCCTATCCATCTATACCAGCCCTATCCATCTATACCAGCCCTATCCATCTATACCATCTATACCAGCCCTATCCATCTATACCATCTATACCAGCCCTATCCATCTATACCATCTATACCAGCCCTATCCATCTATACCAGCCCTATCCATCTATACCATCTATACCAGCCCTATCCATCTATACCATCTATACCAGCCCTATCCATCTATACCATCTATACCAGCCCTATCCATCAATACCAGCCCTATCCATCTATACCAGCCCTATCCATCTATACCAGCCCCATCCATCTATACCAGCCCTAACATCTATACCAGCCCTATCCATCTATACCAGCACTATCTTCTATACCAGCCCCATCCATCTATACCAGCCCCATCCATCTATACCAGCCCAAACATCTATTACAGTCCCTATCCATCTATACCAGCCCTAACATCTATACCAGCCCTATCCATCTATACCAGCACTATCATCTATACCAGCCCTAACATCTATACCAGCCCTAACATCTATACCAGCCCTATCCATCTATACCAGCCCTAACATCTATACCAGCCCTATCTATCTATACCAGCCCCAACATCTATACCAGCCCTATCCATCTATACCAGCCCTATCCATCTATACCAGCCCCAACATCTATACCAGCCATATCATCTATACCAGCCCTGTCCATCTATACCAGCCCCAACATCTATTCCAACCCTAACATCTATACCAGCCCTAACATCTATACCAGCCCTATCCATCTATACCAGCCCTAACATCTATACCACCCCTATCCATCTATACCAGCCCTAACATCTATACCAGCCCTGTCCATCTATACCAGCCCTGTCCATCTATACCAGCCCTGTCCATATATACCAGCCCTATCCATCTATACCAGCCCTAACATCTATACCAGCCCTATCCATCTATACCAGCCCTAACATCTATACCAGCCCTATCCATCTATACCAGCCCTAATATCTATACCACCCCTATCCATCTATACCAGCCCCAACATCTATACCAGCCCTATCCATCTATACCAGCCCCAACATCTATACCAGCCCCAACATCTATACCAGCCCTATCCATCTATACCAGCCCCAACATCTATACCAGCCCCAACATCTATACCAGCCCTATCATCTATACCGGCCCTAACATCTATACCAGCCCCAACATCTATACCAGCCCCAACATCTATACCAGCCCTATCATCTATACCAGCCCTATCCATCTATACCAGCCCCAACATCTATACCAGCCATATCATCTATACCAGCCCTATCCATCTATACCAGCCCCAACATCTATACCAACCCTAACATCTATACCAGCCCTAACATCTATACCAGCCCTGTCCATCTATACCAGCCCTGTCCATATATACCAGCCCTATCCATCTATACCAGCCCTAACATCTATACCAGCCCTATCCATCTATACCAGCCCTAACATCTATACCAGCCCTATCCATCTATACCAGCCCTATCCATCTATACCAGCCCTAACATCTATACCACCCCTATCCATCTATACCAGCCCCAACATCTATACCAGCCCTGACATCTATACCAGCCCTATCCATCTATACCATCCCCAACATCTATACCAGCCCCAACATCTATACCAGCCATATCCATCTATACCAGCCCCAACATCTATACCAGCCCCAACATCTATACCAGCCCTATCATCTATACCAGCCATATCCATCTATAAAAGCCCCAACATCTATACCAGCCCTAACATCTATACCAGCCCTAACATCTATACCAGCACTATCTTCTATACCAGCCCTATCCATCTATACCAGCCCTAATATCTATACCAGCCCTATCCATCTATACCAGCCCTAACATCTATAACAGCCCTATCCATCTATACCAGCCCCAACATCTATACCAGCCCTATCATCTATACCTGCCCTATCCATCTATACCAGCCCCAACATCTATACCAGCCCTATCATCTATTCACAGCCCTATCCATCTATACCAGCCCCAACATCTATTCCAGCCCTATCCATCTATACCAGCCATGTCCATATATACCAGCCCTATCCATCTATACCAGCCCCAACATCTATACCAGCCCTATCATCTATACCAGCCCTATCATCTATACCAGCACTATCTTCTATACCAGCCCCAACATCTATACCAGCCCCAACATCTATACCAGCCGTATCATCTATACCAGCCATATCCATCTATACCAGCCCCAACATCTATACCAGCCCTATCATCTATACCAGCCCTATCCATCTATACCAGCCCCAACATCTATACCAGCCATATCATCTATACCAGCCCTATCCATCTATACCAGCCCCAACATCTATACCAACCCTAACATCTATACCAGCCCTGTCCATCTATACCAGCCCTGTCCATCTATACCAGCCCTGTCCATATATACCAGCCCTATCCATCTATACCAGCCCTAACATCTATACCAGCCCTATCCATCTATACCAGCACTATCTTCAATACCAGCCCTATCCATCTATACCAGCCCTAACATCTATACTAGACCTATACATCTATACCAGCCCCAACATCTATACCAGCCCTGACATCTATACCAGCCCTATCCATCTATACCAGCCCCAACATCTATACCAGCCCCAACATCTATACCAGCCCTATCATCTATACCAGCCATATCCATCTATACCAGCCCCAACATCTATACCAGCCCTAACATCTATACCAGCCCTAACATCTATACCAGCCCTATCCATCTATACCAGCACTATATTCTATACCAGCCCCAACATCTCTACCAGCCCTCACATCTATACCAGCCCTATCCATCTATACCAGCCATAACATCTATACCAGCCCTATCCATCTATACCAGCCCTAACATCTATACCACCCCTATCCATCTATACCAGCAACAACATCTATACCAGCCCTGACATCTATACCACCCCTATCCATCTATACCAGCCCTATCCATCTATACCAGCCCTATCCATCTATACCAGCCCCAACATCTATACCAGCCCTATCATCTATACCAGCCCTATCCATCTATACCAGCCCCAACATCTATACCAGCCCTAACATCTATACCAGCCCTAACATCTATACCAGCCCTATCCATCTATACCAGCACTATCTTCTATACCAGCCCTATCCATCTATACCAGCCCCAACATCTATACCAGCCCTATCATCTATACCAGCCATATCCATCTATACCAGCCCCAACATCTCTACCAGCCCCAACATCTCTACCAGCCCTCACATCTATACCAGCCCTAACATCTATACCAGCACTATCTTCTATACCAGCCCTATCCATCTATACCAGCCATATCATCTATACCAGCCCTATCATCTATACCAGCCCTATCCATCTATACCAGCCCTATCATCTATACCAGCACTATCTTCTATACCAGCCCCAACATCTATACCAGCCCCAACATCTATACCAGCCCTATACATCTATACCAGCCCCAACATCTATACCAGCCCTGACATCTATACCAGCCCTATCCATCTATACCAGCCCTATCATCTATACCAGCCATATCCATCTATACCAGCCCCAACATCTATACCAGCCCTAACATCTATACCAGCCCTAACATCTATACCAGCCCTATCCATCTATACCAGCACTATATTCTATACCAGCCCCAACATCTCTACCAGCCCTCACATCTATACCAGCCCTAACATCTATACCAGCCCTATCCACTATCTTCTATACCAGCCCCAACATCCCCAGCCCTCCATCTATACCAGCCCTAACATCTATACCAGCACTATCTTCTATACCAGCCCTATCCATCTATACCAGCCCTAACATCTATACCACCCCTATCCATCTATACCAGCAACAACATCTATACCAGCCCTGACATCTATACCACCCCTATCCATCTATACCAGCCCTATCCATCTATACCAGCCCCAACATCTATACCAGCCCTATCATCTATACCAGCCCTATCCATCTATACCAGCCCCAACATCTATACCAGCCCTAACATCTATACCAGCCCTAACATCTATACCAGCCCTATCCATCTATACCAGCACTATCTTCTATACCAGCCCTATCCATCTATACCAGCCCCAACATCTATACCAGCCCTATCATCTATACCAGCCATATCCATCTATACCAGCCCCAACATCTCTACCAGCCCCAACATCTCTACCAGCCCTCACATCTATACCAGCCCTAACATCTATACCAGCACTATCTTCTATACCAGCCCTATCCATCTATACCAGCCATATCATCTATACCAGCCCTATCATCTATACCAGCCCTATCCATCTATACCAGCCCTATCATCTATACCAGCACTATCTTCTATACCAGTCCCAACATCTATACCAGCCCCAACATCTATACCAGCCCTATCATCTATACCAGCCATATCCATCTATACCAGCCCCAACATCTATACCAGCCCTAACATCTATACCACCCCTTTCCATCTATACCAGCCCCAACATCTATACCAGCCCTAACATATATACCAGCCCCAACATCTATACCAGCCCTAACATCTATACCAGCACTATCCATCTATACCAGCCCTATCATCTATACCAGCCCTATCCATCTATACCAGCCCTAACCATCTATACCAGCCCTATCATCTATACCAGCCCTATCCATCTATACCAGCCCTAACCATCTATACCAGCCCTATCCATCTATACCAGCCCTATCATCTATACCAGCCCTATCCATCTATACCAGCCCTAACCATCTATACCAGCCCTATCATCTATACCAGCCCTATCATCTATACCAGTCCTATCATCTATACCAGCCCTATCCATCTATACCAGCCCTATCATCTATACCAGCCCTATCCATCTATACCAGCCCTAACCATCTATACCAGCCCTGTCATCTATACCAGCCCTATCATCTATACCAGCCCTATCCATCTATACCAGCCCCAACATCTATACCAGCCCTATCCATCTATACCAGCCCTAACATCTATACCAGCCCTAACATCTATACCACCCCTATCCATCTATACCAGCCCTAGCTCCAACACTGAATCTCCTTTCTCCAGCTCATAGAATGTGCTTAGCCAAACAATACTTTCCTCACCCCAATGTCTTCCCCCTGGCTGTGTGTGTGTGTGTGTGTGTGTGTGTGTGTGTGTGTGTGTGTGTGTGTGTGTGTGTGTGTGTGTGTGTGTGTGTGTGTGTGTGTGTGTGCGTGTGCGTGTGCGTGCGTGCGTGTGCATGCGTGCTTGCTTGCGCATCCAGGTGAATTGTCCCGCGTCGGTCTGAGCTGGAATCCGTGGGTCACGACCGGCCAGTGGAGCTTGCGAAACAGGCTTACGCTTGGAGGGTGTGGCCAGCAGAGTATCTTTGAAACAATCGCTGTGCCGAGAGATAGCCAGACCCTTTAAATCTGCCATGCGCACTGCACTACCCTGTTTCCTTTCCTGGCCCTTCCCCCTACTTCCCTCCCTCACCCTTCCCTCACCCCTTCTTCTCACCTTTCTTCCACTTTCTCCCCTTTCTCCTCTCTTCCTCAACCTTCCTCCCCTTTCCTCCACCTCATCCTTCCCCGAGATAAAGTCTCCCAGGAAGTTCAACACATGAAATAGATTCACCCCGCAACCCCATCTCACACACACACACACACACACACACACACACACACACACACACACACACACACACACGTGTCAAGATGACATCAGTGGCAAACTTCCTGTCAACACTGTTTTTTTCAATAAGGGCCTTGGATCCACCGACAGCAGCAGGAATTTTACCGCGCATTAACAGTGCCAGAATTATGGAATTAGGTGCTAGGTAATCATATTGTTTGGCACTGTAGTTCGGATTCGTATTGCTTTCCCCCCAGGATGAGCCAGCCTTGCGCCCGTGGATCAGTTGCAACGTTGCATGTCTTCCATCACAAGCAGCGGATTAAAGGCAAACCCCGGAGCTTACCTGTGGATTCCTGATGTGGCTTTAATATAAAACAGAGACTGTTTTGAATAATACCAATAAAGCCCCGCTAGCCACAACTCACGTGGCCCACGCCGCAGTGCGTTGACGTGGCGGAGCCGATGATTCTCAGTTCACACACACAAAACCCCGCTTCCAAGATGAAAGAGATTCTAAGGACATGGTTCACATTGTTATACTACCTCATCATATCAGCTCAGGCCTCTTATACGAGACATCCTTTAGCCTAAAGGATTATGAGGAGGAGGAGTAAGGTGGGGCTGTTATAGAGGAAGTCGGCTGACTGAACTGCTCAATAAGAGTGTGTAAACACCAGTGGAGGCTGCAGAGGGGAGAACGGCTCACAATAAGGCTGGAACGGAGCGAATGGAATGGCATCAAACACATTGAATACAGGTTTGTTCTATTTGATACCATTCCACCGATTTTACTCCAGCCATTACCACAAGCCCATCCTCCCCAATTAAGTTGCCACCAACCTCCTGTGGTACTCACTCTATGGACATATAGGTGTGTGTATCACAGGAGGCTGGTGGCAACTTAATTGGGGAGGACGGGCTTGTGGTAATGGCTGGAGTTGAGTTAGTGGAATGGTATCAAATACACCAAGCACATGTTGATGCCATTCCATGTGCTCCGTTCCAGCCATTATTATGAGCCGTCCTCCCCTCAGCAGCCTCCGCTGGTGTGTATGCTGGACTAGTATGACATGTATTGTCATAGGAATGTATTTGTGTATCCTAATATATAGCCTACATAATGAGGTGTGTCTGCGGTGTATGCAACACGTGTGCCTTCGGTGAACAACAGTGCTTTGTGGAGAGAATTCAGGAGGGTCTGTTGTGGAGGGAAAGTCTCTGTCTTCTCCTTTGGAAGGATACATCTGTGGCTGTTTTGGATGTGACAACATAATACCACCATACCTACCGCTGTGACGGTGCATTCTAACGAGAGCTAACGCTAGCGCCCATTAATAAATGATGAGGAAGGCTTGGCAAGGAAAACACTGGGAACAATCAGCCCCGGTAATGCTTCAATGCCAAAACAACCCCCCCCACACACACACACACACACGCACGCACACACACTCCTTCAAAACACGGCATTTCAAACTGGGCATTGTGATTTTGAGGATTGAAAAGACATGAGTCTGTGGTGACTGAAATGCTCGTGAACAACCACCCTGGTCTGATCTATAGATACATAGTACAGACTCCAAAACACAATATTTATTAAAATGTTAAACTGATTTTTCCGGATTATTTAGGATACAGGTGGAAATGAGTCTGTAATAACTGAGATGAAAGGTGTTGGTGAAAGGTGCTGGTCGTGAGTGTGTTTTTTTGTAGTCTGATGTTTTAGATGCTGGTTGTTCCTGTATATGAACGTATCCAATGAGAACACAGTGTTTCATTTTGTGTTGCAAAACGTTTTTCTACGGTGTTCCCTACTGAACTCAGAGGTTATGGTCAACAGTTGGTTAGAAGTCCAGTTCACTTCGGCCATTTAGAGGTGGAGGTCAAAGCTATCTCTATTTATCTCCATGGCGAGAGCCTAGCAACTGCCTAACAACAGCACGCTCCACACTGAGAAGCATGCCCTCTCTCTGGTTCTCTCCATCCCTCTCTCTCTCCATCTCCCCAGAGTCTTGTTTGGCTCTCCCCATTTGAGGTGGTTGTTTTGTGGCAAACTGACTGGCGGCAGCTGGGTTAATGAGTCTGGATGCTGATCTTTCTGGCTGTCTGAGTGTGGGAATGAGTGGCCATTCCACTGGACACGCGCACACACCCTGGGGTCCTGTGGTGACAGTCTGTCTGCGCTGCTGGATCCAACGCTCAGCTCAACCCCTCCCCCAGGGAAACTGACAAACACTGCTAATGGTTCCGTTACATCTGCTATTTAGACCTCCATAATGGGGACGTCTTAAGGAAGCGCGCCTCTCATAACCGGCCCACTGACGTGTCTACATCGTCTGCTGTCCCCATGAGACCATGATCTCCTACTCTCTGACACGAGCTATCACTAAAACTATGGCTTCACTTAAAGCTGCAATACGTCACATTTTGGGTGACCCTATCAAATTCACATAGTTAACATCTATAAGTTATAGATCTGTCATTCTCATTGAAAGCAAGTCTAAGAAGCGGTAGATCTGTTCAAGTTTTGTTTTTACGTCTTTTACTTTTGGTTTTGTACACCAGGTTTAAACAGCTGAAAAATCTAGATTTTTGCTTATGGAAAACATAGAGTTTTGTCACATAAACTGAAATAAGGCAAACTATTCGAATTTTTGCAACCAGGAAATGGCGGAGCGATTTCTGCATAGTACCATCTTTAAACTGCCCCAGGGTTAGTCTTACGCATCAAACCCTCACTTGTCCTCTGCCTTATGACTCCACGATACCTGCACAGTAATGTCATGAATTAACATCCCTCCACTCACACTCCTCTCATAATTACTGCCATTCCAGTTGCGCCCCCCTACGCTAGCTAACTAGCACAGCTAGCAATTAGCCCAGCTAGGCTTAGCTCGCTCATCTCACCATGTGTTTTTAACACATATCTCAACCCTAATTGGGCTAAGTCTCCTGTAGAGTGCAGCGTCCCTCAAGGCCCCGTTACTAGCTATAGCGGGATCTGTGTTATGATTCATCTCACTATTATTACAGGTCAAAGGGCCAATTAAATCAAAGGCAATTTGACCTATATTTTAGCATAGTGGGTGTTAGCGTTAGCCTACCGAGAAGCAATGGGGTTTTGCCCCTGTGTGCTAGACCGCTAACCTCCAACCGCTATCCACTACACCCAGGTCTCTGTTCGAACTAGGTCATCATAAAGCCCAGGCTTTGCGTGCGTATTAGGCCTGGATGTTGGAAGGCAGGGGACCCCTCGGTTTCACAGACCTTTTTCACAGCTGGAGCGCTAGCTAGCTCATCTCAGCAGCTCACATCACATAGACCCATGTGAAGATGTGATGGTTGGGTTTTGTTCAAGGATGCAAAACTATAAATAAATGAGGGCGATGCTCAGCCTCAGTTGGAAGATGGATGCTATACTCCACATCCACCCACTCTCCCTCAAATGCCCTTGGAAGTAACGCAAGCCTTTTATAACTTTTTGTTATGTGTTGTGCGTGTTCAATTTGTTAACTGTGTGTGTGTGTGTGCGTGTGTGCGTGTGTGTGTGTGGTGTTCGGTGTTGCACATACCAGAGCCTTCATTTCAGGGCCAGAATGATTGTACAGGTGTGCGACTGGTGAGCAATGCATCTCCTCTCGAAACAGAAAAAGCCTTTTCAAAAGGCCCTCTCTCTTCATGTGACTCCAAACAATGCAGGCCAACTCAGATGTCCCCGACGCAAATCTGAAAATTTGTCGTAGGAGTGAACATGCCTCGTGAAGTGTTTTGTCCTCCTCCCTGAGGGTCGTCATTGGACTCCTCTACTGAAAAACACTAACTATTGAGCTGTTTGTTGGTGAGTCTTTGCACACATGGCCCAGACAGTCTTCGGTTGTCACTGGTATTGCTGTTGAAAGGAAGTGATTCGACGTACTAAGAAAGCAGGGCTGGTAAATTGTTAACAACCACTCATGGCAACATTACCTCAGTCTGTATAGTGTGTATAGCTCTACAGTTATAACAGAGTCATATTTTATGGTTAATACTATTCATGTTGACGTGTTTGAGGATAATGTTTCTCCAGGTTTTTGTAGCCCTGCACCCCATAGAAAATGAGCCCATTTCAATAGGATGTGCATTTGGCAACACATACCTGGATTTGGAGTGACAGCAAATTACCTTATCTTGGGGTTATTCTTTGCATAACTGACTTTCATAATATATGTTTTTATTGTAGTGAATCCTTTTAGTCTTGAGATATCTTTGTAACCCTGAAATAAAAACACTTACATTGACAAGGCTACCATGTTGATGACCAGAAAAACAGTATGGTACCAAACCCGTATATCATTATTCCCTGCATTCATTTGCACTCCATTTAATTCCAACTACAATATGTTAACCTTGTTTCAAAGACAGTATACAATAGCTATAAAGCCAGCGAATTACGTCGAGGCCAAGAGGAATGGAAAATATTTGACATTCTCTGAAATATATTCATGTTGGAATCATTTAGTTTCGCAAAGATCACGAACAGCTGTAGGAGCAGTACACTGACATCTCATTCATCATGATGTTCTCAGACAGTAATGGTAAGGAGTAATGGTGTGGTTGTGGGGATGTTTCCCCACACATTCCCACATTCCCATATCCTCAATGCCTTTAGAGTGCCGTGAAACAACAACAGCATGTATCCTGACATCTTAGTACTTTAGGATACTACTCAGGTATGATAACATCAGAAGAACGACAGAAGGTGATGAAAATCAGAGATTCAGGTTATTAGAAATGCTTGTTCATAACACTGGAAGTACTTTTAAAATATGCAAAAGTGCTCCATATTTTTTTCATGTGAATATAAACAAGTCAAATTACATTTCCCTCAAAAGTATATATTTTTTTATTCCAAGGGAAAGTTTTGTTGTGGTAATAGTCAAAGTGACCTACAGTCTGTCAGTCTGACTGATTTGGGCAGAGATCACTGTGTGCTGCAAGCAACGTTCTGTCACAAGTAATTCATGTCGAACCCACACCTCTGGACATGATTAATTCCAAACTAGGTTTAATTAATACACTCAATCAATCAAGCTAATTGAGGACACAGTGGGAGCATCCAACAGGTAGGCCTACTATACCAGCGGTGAGCCTGCATATATATATATATGTATTTATTTATATGTGTTCTTTCCTCTCCCTGGGTGATTGTGTGGTAGTTGTTGAACCCAACTCGCTACATGTCACCGATCACGTCTATGACATGATGCCTCCTTGGCCCTCAGTCAACCTGCCTCCTCTGATCCCGTCCCCATCTAGGGGGTCTCTACTAGGGAACACTGTGGCAAAGTTGGCCAGATGTTAGCCAAAACGTTGTCCCGGCGTCTGCCAACGGGCGTGAGATCAAACGAAAGACGGTTCGACACCAGCAGTGCTTTCATCCGAACACCCACAGTGCGGCGCTATGGGGGGGGCACACTGTGCAATGCAGGGAAGCAGGCCCCACTCCATTATGGAGTAGGAGTACTACAGTCCAGACTACCCATGGTGTGACAGCGGTCCAGAGAGCATAGTTGGTCAGTGTGTGATGACGTCCTCTGTAACCGTGACTCTGTGTCACACTCGTCACTGCCCTATGGAAGTGTATGGCCAATTTAGTATAGGGTTGTTTAGTAACTCTTTATTTCTGGCCCCCTGTGTGTCTCTAGCCACCTAAATAACTCTCAAATCTCACTCCCACCCTCTGTTCCTCTTTCTCCTCCCCCCTCTCTCTTTTCTCTCTCTCTCTCTCTCTCTCTCTCTCTCTCTCTCTCTCTTTCTCTCTATACCTCTCCCTCCCCCTTCCTCTCTCTCTCCCTCCTTCTGTGCTATGCTGGTAGTTTTGACAGCAGACAGGACAGTGTTTTGGCTGAGCGAGCGTTCTGCTCCACAGTGAGAAATGGCCCATCAGAGGCCCTCTGGCGTCCCCCAGCTCTGCTCTGTCACTCCTCCTCACCATTTATCACCAGAGTTGTCATCCTCCTCTACTCTCTCTCTCTCTTTTCTTCCTCTCTCTCTCCTCTATCGTTCTCTCCCTCTCTTCCTCCCTCTTTCCCTACCCACTCCCTCCATCTCCTCAGGGGCCCCGGGGTGGCTCGGCCACGCAGTTAAAAAAAAAAAATCGCTAGTGACACACGACGGGCCATCTCACGGGAGAGAGCTCTCCAAAGCATGTCGCCACATTCATCTGACCAGCGGAACGAAGGAAAAAAAGAAAGTCCCCACCTTTTTTCTTCTTCCAACGCCTCTCAAGTGAAACTTCTTTGACACCCTCTTTCGGTCCTCACTGTTAGAACGGGCTATCTAAAACCAACAACCAATAAAATAAGGAAAAAGAGAAAGGCTTTTGTTGAAGTGCCTCTTCTCTCAGCGGTGCTCTGAGCCAGCCCCTGTTGGTGGTAGTGGTGTTCATGGCTTGGTGGAGCCATGGTGGTGGTTCTCAGGGCGCGGCTCAAACAGCCGGCCAGACCCCTTTAATGTCAGCAGCGTCAGGCTCATAAGCACTAATTGGAAAGTTTGATTAGTCGAGCCACATGGAACAGCAGGCCCTGCTGAGATACCAGCACAGAGAGAGGGAAGGGGGGGAGAGGAATGGCAGGCCCTGCTGGGTCCACTACCAAGAGGGGGAGAGAGGGATGTAGAGAGAGCAGGGGGAGAAAGGGGAATGGCAGGCCACTTCAGAGGGAGGGAGCGAGGGAGGGGAATGGCAGGCCCTGCTAGGTCCACTACTGGACATAGAGATAGAATGAGCGAGGAAAGAGAGAGAGGGAGGTGGAGTCAGTGTGGGGGAGAAAGACCGGAATGGCAGGGCCTGCTGAGTCCACTACAGAGAGGGGGGGGATAGTTTGAAGTCCCCCCACTAATCCCGTTCTCTCCTCCTCTGCCCAACATGGTGCTGGATCCCCAGGCTAATCATGATGACAATTTAGCCATTTTTATTGAAATATTGTTTTTTTTCATTCAGGCATTTCATAAATTATAATTGTTTGCCTCCACATTTTTTGTTTGTTACGATGAGTGTTATGTCAATTACTGACATATGTGCCACCTGAATAACGACAGCTGTGGTAGCTGTGTCGGTAGTTTTAGTATAGCTCATGTTCGTGCACAGTACAAGTTAATGTCTTTTGGATCGGTCCAGTATATCGTTCCTCATGTATTTGAGACACGAGGAGCAGCTTACCTTGAAGGGATATGTGACTGTATATAAAGCCTTGTTATATATGGGGCCATGTGTCTCTGTACTGCCCAGTCAGCCAGTCAGGCCGACCCAGTCAGAGTTCACCCTCTGAGAGACTAAGCCTGTGAGGTATGACACCTGAGCGTAGCGTGAAGCCCAGGCTAGGTTAATCCTGTTAGCCACACAGCCTAGCGCACTCCGTGACACCTAGTCAAACAGAGGTGCTAGCTAAGGCTATAGTATGGAGATAGAGTATAATATCCATAACATAGGCAAGAAGATGGACTGGGTGGGTGAGGAGATGGTGGGACCCGTGTGGAATAGATCAGTGTTTAGTGATATTGTCAGGGCCGGAGTGGATGGTTGGGGTGCCGGAACATAATTACAAATCATTTGTAGACTACAAATTGACCGCAAGAAACCCAAAAACTTGAAGCTGACTTTATGTTCAAGAATGAAAATTCCAGCCATTTAAAAAAAAAAAAATGTAATGTTTCTTTTAGAAAGCATAACCACCTGCAGGGCCACCAGTTGGGGAGCCCTGACCTATAAGGTAGGAAGAGTAAAGCCTCTGTGGCCTTTTCTTTACCAAATGTATGAAATGTCATGAGACAGACACTTTTTACATCATGTGTGTTTCTGATCAAATAGCCTAAATGACGCCCTCTCAAATAAAAATGAGATTGGATGTGAATAATGTTAACAAACACACCATATCCTAAAAACAGTACAGGTCAAAGTCAAAGGACAATGTCCTATGGAATGAAATGAGGCTTCTCACGACTGCTGCCCCTGAGTTTCACTCAGTGGGCTAAATTGTCATGATAATTAGCATTTTTAAGTTTGTAGGCCTATTCGTCTATTTCTGATCTGATCATTGCAGAAAAGAAAATAAGCTATGAACTGCATTTTTCAAAATGATGCAGCGCCTAATAAACTTGGGTAGCTGACAGAGGCAATGCACGAGTTTCACGTTTGTGGAATCTAAGAATCAAGCCTACCGATCTGCGTGCCAGTTTGCATTTTCATAGAAGTGTTTCATTTCAATAATTACATTTTAATTTCACAAAATCATTGTCACATGGTTACAGAAATGACTGAGAAGCTCAGCTTATTATTAGCGGTGGTCAGAAATTAGACATCCTCAAATGGACACTTCTCTACATTTGCGCGCAACATTCCAGGTAGCCTACTTTATGCACTCCGTCAACATTAACAGGATGGAGAAAGAACCCTGAAAAATGCTCATTGTTCACATGGAGTGTTCCAAACATAAGACAATGAGACAAATGGACAAAACTCGTAAATGTTGGTATGAATACATCAAAACTTGTTTCTCAAATGTGTAGCAGGTTTTCTACTCTGAGAATGAGAACGGTAAATGACTGTAATTATTACAGGCATAAACAGAAATTAATGTAACCAAATAATGGGGATTAAGGGTGAATGTACTTCTGGAGTTGATCAAAATAAATCATCAAAGGGCAAACCATTTGCATAACTAAACAATTCATGCTCAAGAATTGGCAGGGGACAGTGGAGCACATTCTGGAGAGCGATTTGCCTGTATCCTTGCCACCCACCCCTCCCCTTCTTGTCTCAACATTTCAAATTATACTCAAGACACATCATCTTCACACATATTGTAGATGCTTTTCACTGACAACCACAACTCCATAATCAGCTAGGTCTATTGTCACTTGTGATGCCCAACTTTCAGAATTCCCAACTAGACATGGCCCTACTTGCTTGTAATTTGAAACAATCCACAGCAGCAAAATAAATAAGAAGCTAAGTCATGGTCTCTGGTGAAGTCTTTTGAATTATTTGATTTATTTCTGTAAAGTAATTCTCATTTTGGCAAATGTATTTCAATATACTTTAGGATGTGCCGACGATGGTAGCTGATATTCGGCTCTTAAATAGCCAAAACTATTAGTCTTAAGTCTTGTCTGGTATCAGGACCATGAAGCCAATGCACCTGCCTGTTTTAAAAACAGTAAGTTACCACATGGACAGCCATTCATTAAAGTGCACTGTGTTGCCTAGACTACTCTTCTACTTTGCTGGGATAGGAGGAGGGCGGCATTTAAAAAATATATATCTTGCCTAGGGCGGCATATCACCCAGGACCGGGTCAGGATATTGTACAATGGTTTAATTTGTTTATTTTTTACGATTCATTATTTGTCAAATTCATGGGAGGGAGAATGTGCATCATAGTTTCAGACCATTTCTTCAAGGGATTAATTTTCAACTGATGAGAATTCACACTTGTCGCAAGCAATTCACACATGGTGAAATAATAGGAGTTTGTAATTCAATTTAGTTGAGATGGAATTGACCTAAATCCTGATATGTGGTGTTTGCAAAATAATGAAGCAGCTATGGTTACGTGTTGTTTTGGAAACTCATACACTCGCGCAACACACTCACATACTGTACACACACACACACACGCACGCACGCACGCACGCACGCACGCACGCACGCACGCACACACACACACACCAAAATCCAAGATGAGCCTACGTGACCAAATGAGATGGACGCCCCCTACACCTCCCACTAGTACCTGAAATAGGATTATCCCAGTCACCTCTTTCTCTCTCTCTCTCTCCCAATCTTCTCCTCTTCTTCCTCTCCCTCCTTAACATCCTTCTCATCCTCCCAGCCCTACTACCCCATCCGCCCTCCTTCCCAAACCTCCACCTCTTTCCTCACCCTCCTTGAGTCTACCTCTCCTCTTCCTCCCACCCAAATGTTCTCACCATCCCTCCACTCCCTCCACACCCCAACACACACACCTACAAGCCCTGAGGGTAGGGATTCTGTAATGTGTAGTAGGAGTCAGCATCAGGCCACCTACTTCTTCCTCTCCTTCTCCTCCTACCTGCTCCCCCACCTCCACCTCCTCCCCGAGGCTTACCGGCTATCATCCCCACTAGCCAGGGGGCCGTGCACAGACAGGTTTCCGTACCTCACAGCCAATAGGAACCCCCCGTTGTGACGTCACACAATTTCTGTTGATCTACTGCACAGCAACGGAATTCAACCAACGGAAATGCATCAGCGTTGACCCACTTTTTAACCAATGCCTCTTGTACAAAAAACTACATGTGTACTCTGTGTCTGGGGGAATCAATTAATAGGACCAGTGTACTTTCTAGTTCACCCATTGCCTCACCTCAAAATTACCCATAAGCCACAAGTAAAATTCAAATAAAAAAGTCTTAAGCCACTTTCTCCACTTGCAGATGCTAATTTGCAGCCCGTGCGCCACCCATTCTCTCTTTCAGGTAGATTTACTATGGCCACGCCTTCATATTATAAAGCAAGCTAGTTTATAGGCTAGATAAGCTACTGTGTATTTACCATTAGCACACACAAGCATGTCATGTTCATAGAAATAAAATTACCCGAACGGTCAAAGCCCCTCAGACCATTTTCATGGGATGGGATGTCAATGCTAGTCAATGTATTTCTATGGCCATGTGTTAATGATGATCGGCTATAATTCAGGAAGCAGTATGTCAGCGAAGTGATGATTGGCTGTTATTCATCAAATAGTGGGTCATCTAAGTGATGATTGGCTGTTATTCAGAAAATAGTGGGTCAGCTAAGTGAGGATTGGCTGTTATTCAGGAAGCAGTGGATCAGGTAATATTGTATCTTCCCAGACTCCTTCACTTTAGAATGCTAATGGTAAGCCACTCTGACCATGCCAGGAGCAAGGTTAACTCCTCTCCACGTATAGGTCTTAAGATTTCCTCCCTAGTGTACACACACACAGAATCAACTCCCGTCTCCACCTTAGGGCTGCCTCGGAGCAAGACATTGACTGAGTCACCACTCTGAGGCGATGCCGAAGTAGTTATAATTACCTATAATTATTCATAATTAGTCAATCATTTGATCGTAACATTCATTAACATATTGATTTTATTCATTGATTGTTAATTGTTTCTGGATCTATACATTGTATACATGAAATGAATAGCATTGAGGTGATTCTGAAATGCACCAAACATGACTAAGTACAGTTATTAGTAAATCATTGAATTTCAGTATTCATAGTCATCATTGATCCTTTTATTTTCTGGATCTATGGAATGTTCTGTATGTTTGTAGCTTCTGTAAAGCCACATACAGGTAAAAGCCAGTTGTGGTGGTAGAGAATCACCAGGGAAATGCCCGGGTGTATGTCATCCTTCTCTTACTGCTGTGTTCTCGGAGCTGGCATCGGTGCCAACCAGCCATGGCAGGTGCCTTCCTTCCTGGCATGAGCTTGTATCCATGGCAACCACTTCATCATCTCATAATGTGAGAGGCTCAGCTGTCGAAGTTAAATGGACTTTTTTTTACACCCTAGAAAAACCCTTAATGACTTGGGTCATATAATTGTTTAGGAGTGGCGGTAGGGAGCATGGAGAGGGGCCGCGACCTCAAACCTCTCCAATCTCAAATGCAGAGAAAGAGGAGAGAGGACGGGGGGATAGAGGGACAGGGGATAGAGGAAGAGGGCACTGAAAGGGGTTTCAATGGCTTTGAAATGAGTAAATGACAGGCACTCTTACAGTTTTAGCAGCTCAAGCCTCTCTGCAAGCACTGCAGCCCTGCCTCCCCTTTTTATCCCTCTCCCTCAGGTTGGAGTAGTATAGCTGCAGGCTGGTGCTCAGAGTGGCACTGAGGTGGCACCTAGCCCCGTAGGAGATTTCCCATTACCAAGACACCCATCCGTTGCCATCAATCACTGGCTCTATATCTGATACCAACGGTGAAGTCTCTCTTTTCCACAAAATATAAATTCAGGGTGAAAGTATCTGTCCGTTGGAGTGTATTGGTGTTAGGGTAGCTTTTTGCCTCCAAAATAAAACAAGTGTTTTAACTATCACATGTTTCTTTACAATTTCCTATCTAAATAAAAATAATCATAATATTAATTAAGTAAATATGAATTATACAATTGTATTTGTAGTCACTTGTGTTGGATGGAGAGAGATTAATATTGTGAATACTGTGAAGAGTGTGTAATATTTATACTTATACCTGGAAAAATACAACTCGGTATTTAGTCTAAACATAAACTTTAAGCCCATACACACACCATCTAAATTCAATTATAAACACGCAATCACGGCCTTCTCCACAGGCACCAATCTACGCTAGCAAAACGTAAGGATTGTTCTAGAAATGATTCAGTCATTACTGAAGCCCAGGTACTTGGCTGGAGTCCTTTTGATGTCTGTTCAGATAATATCTCAGATGAAAGGATCTCCTGCCTGCATACTAACTGCCAGTGTCATCTTTGTCCTCCCCCATTTACTGCCAACAAATTATCCCAAATGTTCCCAATTCGGGAGGCATCCCCGGAGCGACACGTTGAAGGCATGGCGTGACGCTCCCTGTGGGGGGGGGGGGTTCTCCCTTCTATCTCTCCCCCGCACTAGGCCGGCTTACTCCCCAGTCGGAAGAGAGAGGCAAAAATGACAAAAACACACTCTCTCCACCATTTACTTTTAAGTGGTGAACCTAAATCTCTCCCTCCTCCATCTCTTCCTCCTCTCTTCCGTACCTCTCCGTTGACATCCCCCTGCGAAGCAAAGACAACATCTACAGTCATAAACGAACCTGAAACAACAGGGTCAGCGCTAAGTGAGTCGCTGAACGTCATGTTCTCTCTATGGTGCTTCTCCCAGTACATGAGTGATCTGTATGGGCCAAGTTGTTTGTTGCCTTCATTGCATTCATAGGAATGCATTCTGTTCACATATACCTTGTCTAGGTACCCTCTTCGTCTTTTGTTTGTTCTGCTCTGAACCTATACATCTACATGATTTCATGATACTCAGTAACTAAACCCTTACAGAATGAATTTCATGTTGTAATAGGTACTTTTCTTAATCACATGGTAAGACCAAGAGCATTCTGGTACCCTGGCAGCGCAAATTAGCTCGTATTGTAGGTCCATGAGCACTACTTATTTAATCCGGCAATCTCAGCATTTTGCTTTTCCTTTTGAGCATTGTGTGTCACCTCATACAGTTTGGCTGCTGTGCTGACATCAAAGCGTGTCTCTCTCCAACCAGCTCTCATTATTTGTTCGGATTGCAGTTTTTTCCTGAGCAGTGTGGCCTTTGGACAACACTAAAGAGGCTCAGTGGTGATGTCCGCTCCTTTCCTCTCCTCGGCCAGCGTCAAGTCCTTTATGGGCCGGTGATGAAGACTCATGTTTGGAAACCAAAAAATAATATCAAAAAATCGATGGTTGGTTGTGTGGAGAAGCTGTGAGCGAGGACAGTGTAATAGCTTGTCAATTTGAAAGTTTAACAGTGTGACAGGGATGCCACAGGCGTTATCACATGTAGTGTTTTGTTTGCTCATCCTCTCCCTCTCTCTTCTGTCCTCTCCCAAGCACCATATCAAACGAAAGCCATTTGCAGTGGGCCCGGTAACAAGCATCTCAAACCTCCCCTCCCAAAACACAAAGATGGCCGCCGCTATTCACACACACGGTGCCTCCGTCTCCTTCTCATGGCCTTTGAAGTTGTTATCTTGTTAACATTTTTAAGACCTTCAGGGGCCGAGGTAGCGAGGGGGAGAGAGCGACGGAGAGACCCCAGGAGACGGGGCCGTTCTATTAGCACACCAGCAGCCCTCCAAAGATTACCATAGTTGCAAAGCAGGAAATTAGCCCACTACCTGCTAGGTTAATCAAATAGCACCCGCCGACTACGCCAAGGCCTCAACAGCAATGGCTGGCTGCAATACTTGATGACCGTTTCATGTCCAGTTTGAAAAATAGTTGGAAATAGCACTGGAACAGAGCTGATATGACTAATCTAATATGTAGTTGAGCTGAGGGCCAATGGCTTTCTGATTTCTCAAGGCTACCACAACCGGAGCTGCATGGGAGCAGAGTCATAAACAGTCTGGTACAGCATGCTTTTTCATGTATAATGGGCTCAATGAAAATGATAAGTTAAGCTAAATATGATTTGAATTATTATCAATGTATTTCACAGTGTTATCCCAGGAAAATAGTCAGTAAAAGGCCATGTCAAAATGGGGCAGAATTCACCTATTTATTTAACTCTTTCCTGTTTCTTCTTGCCAGAAGATAAGTGATTATGCATAATGACTATGTATAATGGCTGTTTCACAGTATTCGCTGAGGTCAATAGACCTGATAAACTAATTTGGTCCGGCTAAGATAGCGCTGCGTAGGGACTGGGTGGGACTGGCTGCCTTGCACACAATAAAACCCATCAGAGGTGACAAATTAAACACAGTGGCAGAGCCCAAGCAATTGACCACAGAGAAAGGCGTGACACGGCGAGAAATACAATATCTATCAGCCTTACCTCCCACACAGAAAGAGAGAGAGAGAAAGAGGACAAAAGAGTGACAACAAAGACCGGTGTGCCAACTCCACAGCACAAATGGAAAGAAACGAGGGATGAGATAGGAGGGGGGGAAGGCAGCCATGACAAAGAGCAGGAACCAAGCAATGTTTACACTCTAAAGGAGCCCAGAGGGGGTGGAAGGGGGCGATGCGGGTGACAGGAAGTAATAGAGAAACATCCCAGGGCTCAAGCTGACGGGTTTTGGTTGTGATTATTTTGTGCCCAATAGAAATGAATGGTGAGTAATGTATTGTGTTGTTTTGGAGTCACTTTTATTGTAAATCAGAATAGAACATGTTTTCTACACACGTCTACATGAATGTGGATGCTACAACGATTACGGATGATCCTGAATGTATCGGGAATAATGACGAGTGAGAAAGTTAGATGCACAAATATAATACCCCCAAGACATGCTAACCTCTCACCATTACAATAACAGGGGAGGTTAGCATTTTATATCATACCCCCAAGACATGCTAACCTCTCACCATTACAATAACAGGGGAGGTTAGCATTTTATATCATACCCCCAAGACATGCTAACCTCTCACCATTACAATAACAGGGGAGGTTAGCATTTTATATCATACCCCCAAGACATGCTAACCTCTCACCATTACAATAACAGGGAGGGGTTAGCATTTTATATCATACCCCCAAGACATGCTAACCTCTCACCATTACAATAACAGGGATGGGTTAGCATTTTATATCATATCCCCAAGACATGCTAACCTCTCACCATTACAATAACAGGGAGGGGTTAGCATTTTATATCATACCCCCAAGACATGCTAACCTCTCACCATTACAATAACAGGGATGGGTTAGCATTTTATATCATATCCCCAAGACATGCTAACCTCTCACCATTACAATAACAGGGGAGTTTGGCATTTTATATCATACACCCAAGACATGCTAACCTCTCACCATTACAATAACAGGGGAGGTTAGCATTTTATATCATACACCCAAGACATGCTAACCTCTCACCATTACAATAACAGGGGAGGTTAGCATTTTATATCATACCCACAAGACATGCTAACCTCTCACCATTACAATAACAGGGAGGGGTTAGCATTTTATATCATACCCCCAAGACATGCTAACCTCTCACCATTACAATAACAGGGATGGGTTAGCATTTTATATCATATCCCCAAGACATGCTAACCTCTCACCATTACAATAACAGGGGAGTTTGGCATTTTATATCATACACCCAAGACATGCTAACCTCTCACCATTACAATAACAGGGGAGGTTAGCATTTTATATCATACACCCAAGACATGCTAACCTCTCACCATTACAATAACAGGGGAGGTTAGCATTTTAGGGGCGGGTATTATATTTGTGCATCTAACTTTCTCACTCGTCATTATTCCCGATACATCCATTATCATCCGTGATTGTAGAAGTGTGTAGAAAACGTAGAAGTGTGTAGAAAACATATTCTATTCTGATTTACAATACAAGTGACTCCAAAACGACACAATACATTACTCGCCATACATTTCTATTGGGCACAAAATGATCTGAAACGGAACCAAACAAACAGCAAATGCATTCATCAAGTTTGTACAGTCACAAGCTTGATGTAGTCACTGTGAGCTAGGAATATGGGACCAAATACTTTTGACTACTTTAATTCACATATCAATGAATCCCCAGGGGTGGGATTATGTACAAAAAGTGCTGTATTTTCCAAACGTTTCACCCGATATAGATGAAAATACGCTCAAATTAAAACTGACAGTCTTAAAATCCAAAGGGCTGGAGTTCAAGCCCAAAATGTGTCACTGTCCCAATATTTTTGGAGCTCACTGTATACTGTCCTCTGGTGTAACACGGAATGAAGAGCCTCACATTCAAATCATTGATGCATGTTGTTACTGTATAGTGAACATACAGTACACTTAATGGCATGGACTGTGAGTGTGCAACAAGAAGATATAGATTTAATTACAGTACTCTATATAGTATAGTCATAGCAATAAGGAACACACAGGGACTGGTTCAGGACTCTCACTAGGTTCAGTCAAGAAGGAACACACTGGGACTGGTTGAGGACTTTCACTAGGTTCAGCCAAGAAGGAACACACAGGGACTGGTTCAGGACTCTCACTAGGTTCAGTCAAGAAGGGTATAGGGAGGTAGGATGCAGGTTACTCATAGTGGAACACAGCAGGGGAGATTATGGACCAGGGTATATGGTGCTCAGGAATAACATGGCACTGGGTTAAAAACTTTAAATAAGAGCCTAACATTTAATCACTGAAGCACATTGTTACTGTATAGTGAAGCAATATGGCACGAGGGGGCGTGTTATATGGCCAATATACTACCGGCTAAAAGGCTGTTCTTGGATACAGCAAAGCCCCGAGGTACATTATTGCTATTATAAACTGGTTCCATACATAATTAGAACAGTAAAAATACATGTTAGACGGTTTTATATGCCATGGCTTTCAGCCAATCAGCATTCAGGTCTCGAACCACCCTGTTTATAATAAAAAAACATACAGTGTGTAAGCATATGTCACTGTACTGTCTGTATGTTTGGATTTCCACCAAGATGAAAGATTTGAATACAGTATTATATTTTCACTGAGTGCACAGAACATTAGGAACACAACATTAGGACTCTGTAAGATGTCAAAAGTGTTCCACAGGGATGCTGGCCCATGTTGACTCCAATGCTTCCCACAGTTAGCTGGATGTTATTTTTGTGGTGGACCATTCTTGATACACACGGGAAACTGTTGAGCGTGAAAAACTCAGCAGCCTTCTTGACAAAAACCGGTTTGCCTGGCACCTACTACAATACCCCGTTCAAAGGCACTTCAATCTTTTGTCTTGCCCATTCACCCTCTGAATGACACACATACACAATCCATGTCTCAGTTGTCTCGAGGCTTAAAAATCCTTGTTTAACCCGTCTCCTCCCCTTCCTCGACACTGACTGAAGTGGATTTAACAAGGGAGCATAGCGCTTTCACCTGTATTCACCTGGTCAGTCTATGTCATAGACAGAGCTGGTGTTCCAAAGGTTTTGTACACTGTGTATTGTACTGTGTTATACTAGGTGCCAGCAGTTTGAGTCATACAAGGATCAGAGTTGATTCTAGGACTCTAGGAAGGGAGGGGATGTATCCAGGTGATTCCATGTTGTGGAGGGGATATATCCAGGTGATTCCATGTCGTGGAGGGGATGTATCCAGGTGATTCCATGTCGTGGAGGGGATGTATCCAGGTGATTCCATGTCGTGGAGGGGATGTATCCAGGTGATTCCATGTCGTGGAGGGGATGTATCCAGGTGATTCCATGTCGTGGAGGGGATATATCCAGGTGATTCCATGTCGTGGAGGGGATGTATCCAGGTGATTCCATGTCGTGGAGGGGATGTATCCAGGTGATTCCATGTCGTGGAGGGGATGTATCCAGGTGATTCCATGTCGTGGAGGGGATGTATCCAGGTGATTCCATGTCGTGGAGGGGATGTATCCAGGTGATTCCATGTCGTGGAGGGGATGTATCCAGGTGATTCCATGTCGTGGAGGGGATGTATCCAGGTGATTCCATGTCGTGGAGGGGATGTATCCAGGTGATTCCATGTCGTGGAGGGGATTTAGTGCCGCTGGACGGTCTTTGACAAGGACGTGGTGTTTTCATATGACGAGTTACAATCACATTTTGTGTCTCATTCATGTGTGGTAGTGTATTGTTGTGACAGCCTTGACTTGAAGATGACGTTTGGATGAAACGAATAGCAATTTGAAGGGCTTTTCAGACACACATTTATATTCACATTAAGGAGAAAAAAATTCCAACACCGGTATGGTTCATTCATTCATTTTTTTCACGGCACCATAGCAAACATTGATATCAAACGTCATCAATCAGTTGTTGGAACTGAATGATGTCATGTCCCTTTAGTTCCCTGATGGTTACTGTATGAAAACACACACACACACACACACACACACACACACACACACACACACACACACACACACAAACGATCCAGGGGTTCCTTATGTCACTTCCTCTAGTTATCTGCTCCCCTATGGATTTCTGTATCTATTCTCCAACAGGCTGTATTACCTGTCCACTGCCATGGCAAGCCCATCCATCACACCCATAGAGAGTTGCGATCTCTCCCAGTCCCAGTCCCACCCGGAGACACTTTCACCCGGCCGCTCTGTCCACCGTACACAGCCCCTCTGGAGCTCACAGCTCAGAGAACCAGTCATCATGAAAACATAGTGGCAGTGCAGGACTGGGACTGCATATTGTGCACAGCCCCGTGGTATGTTCTGTCTTGTCACTTCTCTCTGTTGTGTTGTTCCCCTGGCGTTCTCTTCCCTCTCCTCTGTTAGGGCATGGAGGGACGGATTGAGGGATGGGGGATGGATGTAGGGATGGATGTAAGGATGTAGGGATGGATGTAAGGATGTAGGGATGGAAGGATGTACGTATGTAGGGATGGATGTAGGGATGGATGTAGGGATGGGGGATGGATGTAGGGATGGGGGATGGATGTAGAGATGGATGTAAGGATGTAGGGATGGATGTAAGGATGTAGGGATGGAAGGAGGTACGTATGTAGGGATGGATGTAGGGATGTAGGGATGGAAGGATGGATGTAGGGATGGATGGAGGGATGGATGTAGGGATGGATGGAGGGATGGATGGAGGGATGGATGTAGGGATGGATGTAGGGATGGATGGAGGGATGGAGGGATGGAGGGATGTAGGGATCGATGGATGGATGTAGGGATTGATGGATGTAGGGATGGATGTAGGGATTGATGGATGTAGGGATGGAGGGATTGATGGATGTAGGGATGTAGGGATGGAGGGATTGATGGATGTAGGGATGGATGTAGGGATGGATGTAGGGATGTAGGGATTGATGGATGTAGGGATGTAGGGATGGATGTAGGGATGGAGGGATTGATGGATGTAGGGAGATGGATGTAGGGATGTAGGGATTGATGAATGTAGGGATGTAGGGATGGAGGGATGGATGTAGGGATGTAGGGATGGATGGAGGGATTGATGGATGTAGGGATGTAGGGATTGATGGATGTAGGGATGTAGGGATGGATGGAGGGATGGATGGAGGGATTGATGGATGTAGGGATGGATGTAGGGATTGATGGATGTAGGGATGTAGGGATGGATGGAGGTAGGGATGTAGGGATGGATGGATGTAGGGATGGAGGGATTGATGGATGTAGGGATGTAGGGAGGGATGGAGGGATGGATGTAGGGATGGAGGGATGGATGTAGGGATGGAGGGATGGATGTAGGGATGGAGGGATTGATGGATGTAGGGATGGAGGGATGGATGTAGGGATGGAGGGATGGATGTAGGGATGTAGGGATGGATGTAGGGATGGAGGGATTGATGGATGTAGGGATGGAGGGATGGATGTAGGGATGGAGGGATGGATGTAGGGATGGAGGGATGGATGTAGGGATGTAGGGATTGATGGATGTAGGGATGGAGGGATTGATGGATGTAGGGATGGAGGGATTGATGGATGTAGGGATGTAGGGATTGATGGATGTAGGGATGGATGTAGGGATGGATGTAGGGATGGAGGGGTAGGGGAGGAAAGATGGTAACATCCACCAGAGGGTGATTTTGTCTGGCCATGTAACACAGGGAGATGCCGGTGTGCTGGCAGACACACACACTCGGACGACTGCACGCATACGCATACACACACATTCTAATGTTACACACTGTCTAGCAGACACACACACACACACACATTACACCAAATTGTTCTTTACAGGTGTTGCCTTATCCTGTATTCGGTCCCCAAATTGTGATGTTTCGGAGAGGTGGCTACACACTGTGCCGTGGAATCAATTTTCCTCCTCCTCTTTGTCAGCCAGAGAAAGAAAAATAGTTTTGAGGGGCAACTCATTTGAGATAGTGATTTTATTATTATGCAAACAATGTGCGGGGCAGAGCGTCGTGATTTCTGATTGTGCACTCCTTTCCAGCCAGAGAGAATCAGAGGTAATTGTGGTCGCCATTTTGTCCTCCCTCCACATTTACACACTGATCACGTCCCCATCAAGGGTTGTGCCACACATTAACATTAACCTGATACATTGGTAACACTGAAACACACACTTACACATGGGCACGAATACACACACACACACACACACACACACACACACACACACACACACACACACACACACACACACACACACACACACACACACACACACACACACACACACTACAAAACAACACTTTATCAGACCCGGAACCACACTGCTGTTGCATATTAACTCATATTGACACCCACATGACGTGCTAGTTGCTACACACATTCCGGTGCACACTTAGGCCTTGGTAATGCATATGCAACAGAGAGAGAGAGAGAGAGAGAGAGGGGGATAAAGAGAGAGAGCTAGAGATACATCTCCGAAATATTGTCTTCATTTTGCATGAAGCACCGGTGCTCGTTTGCTTGTCAGTTAGTTACGCTGAGAGAGAGAGAGAGAGAGAGAGAGAGAGAGAGAGAGAGAGAGAGAGAGAGAGAGAGAGAGAGAGAGAGAGAGAGAGAGAGAGAGAGAGAGAGAGAGAGAGAGAGAGAGAGAGAGAGAGAGAGAGAGAGAGAGAGAGAGAGAGAGAGAGAGAGAGAGAGAGAGAGAGAGAGAGAGAGAGAGAGAGAGAGAGAGAGAGAGAGAGAGAGAGAGAGAGAGAGAGAGAGAGAGAGAGAGAGAGAGAGAGAGAGACTGCTGCTGTAAAATTAAGGTTCCTCTGAAGTCACACAGCTATCTCTTCCAGTCTCAGGTCTCTGTCAGGGGTCCCTTCCTATCTCCATAAAAGTGAATACATAAAAACACTAATTAAAATAATTACTAAAACTATGGTTTTAATTCAAAAAGTTTGCTCAAGCCAGCCAAAGCTTTTCGGGAGGGATTTTATGATTTTTGGAATTTCAACGGGGTGGTGGTGGAGTGTTTTTCTATTATTATTATTTATTTATTTATTTATTCTTTATCGTTGTGGGTCTGATTGGACCTCCTGTGGTGTTGCTCTGACAACTCTGCAGCATGTGCAGATGCAATATTAATTAATGAGGAATGCATGAAAAATCTATTATGCTAATGGTCTGTTTGTCATTTCTAAAAATAAAATAAAAAACGTATCAAATTGGGTCAGAGGAGGAAGAGGGATGTTAGGAGAGTACTGGATGAAGCTGGTGTAAGATTGGTATATGAAAGTTGTTGTTTGACAATGCCATTTTTAGCGGGTTAATTTTACTCAATGTTGGAGACAATGGTTATCAACATGAGCAGGTTAGTTACTGTACTGTACATTTTGTGAGGGATTTTTTTTTATAGTGGACGGTTCTTTAATATAATGGAATACTCTGGGTTATGGTGGCGATATGGTCACAATAATGTAAGTCTCCTCTCAGCATGTTGTGAATGCCACACATAACCATACCAGAGTTGAAAGGAGGTCTTTTCAGATGGAAGGGTAGGGCGCCACAGTACACTCCCATTGCAATTTGGAGGAGCTTTCTTGTACTGAATATTTCCAGCACCACAGGAACTTCCACCCAACCCTTGCATTCTGCCCAATCCCTAGCCTCCCTCCCCGCTTGGCTCCCCAAATCACATTTTTGCCTTAGCAACAGGCCTACACTCCACATTTATTTCGCCATCCCATTCATTTGTGTGCCTCGCTTTTGATTTGCCCACTAATCTCCCTTTTCTATCATTCCTTTTTTCTTCCATTTCTTTACCAACAACCGACTCTACCCGGATCCCAGAGTCTTTCTTTAACTTTTTCTTTGCTGCCTTGTCTTTACATAGTTCCTGTTTTGTGTTTGACATGTTGTATGCTGTATCTCGACACAGACAGAGACAAGCAAAAAAAAATCCAATCATTTAGTTTTGAACAGAACTATATATTTTTTCATTTCGTTCCACTGTTCCATCCATCAAAATAAAGTTCTGAACCAGTTCGACCACAAAGAAACGTTCCGGTTGATATCGTTCCTTTCTGTTCCTTTTGTAATAAATGTTTTCACATTCAGCTCCACATATTAAATCACTTCACCAATCAGTGCGGATAGAGCAGCTTGCTATGGAGTGGGTAAGTTATTGTTTACATGCATTGGGCAGACAAGTGTAGGGCGCGAGATGCGACTGAAATTTTGCGGATGGGGAGAGAGTTAGAGAGGGAGGAGGAAGCTTGCCTTGAAGCATGGGGCATCATGTTTTGACATGCATCATCTGAATTAGGCCCACAGAATTGTACCTACAGAGGAGCGGCTTCTATGAAGGAACTTTGAATGTCTTTAAAATTCTGACTGTTGGCTTAACGTTGGACCTAGCGAACAGGTTTGTGTGGTGCATAGTGGCACCAGACTTAAAATAAAAACACATTCTCTTTTGTACTTAATAAATCCAATGTGAAACGTGATAACTACATTATCCTCAATTGGCACTGAAAAAGTGTATCTATTCAGGCAGACATTGGAATGAGTTTGAGTGACAGAGTGGGTGCTTTGTACAGGCGATTTGTTGCATTTTTGTTGTGGGACTGAAAAAAACATGCCCAGAACGTAAAATAACTTATAAACCGGTTCCCTTGCTTTTAAAATGATGGTTCTGTTCCGGGAACATTATAGATCACTTTCATTCCTGGTTCTGATCCTGTAACCATTTCCAACCCCTGGCGATAAGGGGACACAAACTATCGTGTCAGAGGGAGAGATATGATCAAATGGATTGTGACAGCACTTTATTGGCAGAAAAGGGGAGTGCTAGCTAGCATGCTCATCCAACCCCAGGAGAGGTGACTCAGTCGAACCCCACATCTAGCCATGCCCCTTTGGACACATGCTCATCCAGCCCCAGGAGAGGTGACTCAGTCTAACCCCACATCTAGCCATGCCCCTTTGGACACATGCTCATTCAGCCCCAGGAGAGGTGACTCAGTCGAACCCCACATCTAGCCATGCCCCTTTGGACACATGCTCATTCAGCCCCAGGAGAGGTGACTCAGTCGAACCCCACATCTGGCCATGCCCCTTTGGACACATGCTCATTCAGCCCCAGGAGAGGTGACTCAGTCGAACCCCACATCTAGCCATGCCCCTTTGGACACATGCTCATTCAGCCCCAGGAGAGGTGACTCAGTCAAACCCCACATCTAGCCATGCCCCTTTGGACACATGCTCATTCAGCCCCAGGAGAGGTGACTCAGTCGAACCCCACATCTAGCCATGCCCCTTTGGACACATGCTCATTCAGCCCCAGGAGAGGTGACTCAGTCGAACCCCACATCTAGCCATGCCCCTTTGGACACATGCTCATCCAGCCCCAGGAGAGGTGACTCAGTCAAACCCCACATCTAGCCATGCCCCTTTGGACACATGCTCATCCAGCCCCAGGAGAGGTGACTCAGTCAAACCCCACATCTAGCCATGCCCCTTTGGACACATGCTCATCCAGCCCCAGGAGAGGTGACTCAGTCGAGCCCCACATCTAGCCATGCCCCTTTGGACACATGCTCATCCAGCCCCAGGAGAGGTGACTCAGTCGAACCCCACATCTAGCCATGCCCCTTTGGACACATGCTCATTCAGCCCCAGGAGAGGTGACTCAGTCGAACCCCACATCTAGCCATGCCCCTTTGGACACATGCTCATCCAGCCCCAGGAGAGGTGACTCAGTCGAACCCCACATCTAGCCATGCCCCTTTGGACACATGCTCATCCAGCCCCAGGAGAGGTGACTCAGTCGAACCCCACATCTAGCCATGCCCCTTTGGACACGTGTTTGGTCGTTTCTGTTTCAAATCATGTTTTCAGCTACACTTTTCAATCAGTGGGTAGGGACAGGTCACAGTTCAGGCATAGTGAATCAGACAGACTGGTTGAGTTATCCATACAGACGTGTCCACAGTTACGTCAATATTTTACGGCAAATAGCCTAGCGGTTAGAGCACTGGGCAAGTAATTGAAAGGTTGCTGGTTCGAATACCTGAGCTGACAAGGTGAAAGATCTATCGATGTGCAAAGCACTTAACCCTAATTTTCTCCAGCGACTCTGTGGCACTATGACTGACCCTGTAAAACAACACATTTCATTAAAACATTTTATTGTCACATACATTTAAATGTTTTTTTTTTTTTTTACTGTGCATTTCCAACATTTCCAGTTGCTGCAGGAGTATTTCCCTGCTGTAGCAAACTGGCTCAAATAGAAGATCCTACATCTGTAGTTGTAGTAGCTCTTGCAGGACTAAGTTAGGTTCATGTCTCATGAAAGCTACTGCAGCATAATAGCAAAAACAATATACGGTATCACGTTAACACAGTATAGTATACATAAACTACATATGTACATTAGACTATACCAGCGGGTTAATTATCTACTCACCGTAGCTCCCCTAACCATACATAAACTACATATGTACATTAGACTATACCAGCGGGTTAATTATCTACTCACCGTAGCTCCCCTAACCATACATAAACTACATATGTACATTAGACTATACCAGCGGGTTAATTATCTACTCACCGTAGCTCCCCTAACCATACATAAACTACATATGTACATTAGAACCAGTGGGTTAATTATCTACTCATAAACTACATAAACTATGTACATTAGACTATACCAGGTTAATTATCTACTCACCGTAGCTCCCCTAACCATACATAAACTACATATGTACATTAGAGCGGGTTAATTATCTACTCACAGACTGGTTGTACATTAGACTATACCAGCGGGTTAATTATCTACTCACCGTAGCTCCCCTAACCATACATAAACTACATATGTACATTAGACTATACCAGCGGGTTAATTATCTACTCACCGTAGCTCCCCTAACCATACATAAACTACATATGTACATTAGACTATACCAGCGGGTTAATTATCTACTCACCGTAGCTCCCCTAACCATACATAAACTACATATGTACATTAGACTATACCAGCGGGTTAATTATCTACTCACCGTAGCTCCCCTAACCATACATAAACTACATATGTACATTAGACTATACCAGCGGGTTAATTATCTACTCACCGTAGCATAAACTACATATGTACATTAGACTATACCCGGGTTAATTATCTACATAAACCATACATAAACTACATATGTACATTAGACTATACCAGCGGGTTAATTATCTACTCACCGTAGCTCCCTAACCATACATAAACTAATTACATTCTCCAGCGGGTTAATTATCTACTCACCGTAGGCACTATGTACATTAGACTATACCCGGGTTAATTATCTACTCACCGTACTAACCATACATTCATATGTACATTAGAATACAGCGGGTTAATTATCTTGTCTAACCATACATTTAAATGCTCCCCTAACCATACATAAACTACATATGTACATTAGACTTACCAGCGGGTTAATTATCTTCACCGTTTTACATAAACTACATATGTACATTAGACTATACCACGGGTTAATTATCTACTCAGTTGCTAACCATACATAAACTACATATGTACATTAGACTATACCAGCGGGTTAATTATCTACTACCGTAGCTCCCCTAACCATACATAAACTACATATGTACATTAGACTATACCCGGGTTAATTATCTATCTGTAGCTCCCCTAACCATACATAAACTACATATGTACATTGACTATACCAGGGGTTAATTATCTACTCACCGTAGTTAACCATACATAAACTACATATGTACATTAGACTATACCAGCAGTTAATTATCATAATAACCATACAAAACATATGTAATATATCTACTCACCGTAGTATCATTAGACTATACCAGCGGGTTAATTATCTAACACCGTATAACCATACATAAACTACATATGTACATTAGACTATACCAGCGGGTTAATTATCTACTCACCGTAGCTCCCCTAACCATACATAAACTACATATGTACATTAGACTATACCAGCGGGTTAATTATCTACTCACCGTAGCTCCCCTAACCATACATAAACTACATATGTACATTAGACTATACCAGCGGGTTAATTATCTACTCACCGTAGCTCCCCTAACCATACATAAACTACATATGTACATTAGACTATACCAGCGGGTTAATTATCTACTCACCGTAGCTCCCCTAACCATACATAAACTACATATGTACATTAGACTATACCAGCGGGTTAATTATCTACTCACCGTAGCTCCCCTAACCATACATAAACTACATATGTACATTAGACTATACCAGCGGGTTAATTATCTACTCACCGTAGCTCCCCTAACCATACATAAACTACATATGTACATTAGACTATACCAGCGGGTTAATTATCTACTCACCGTAGCTCCCCTAACCATACATAAACTACATATGTACATTAGACTATACCAGTGGAGGCTGTTGAGGGGAGGACGGCTCATAATAACAGCCTGAATGGAATAAATGGAATGGTATCAAATATGGTTTTCACGTGTTTGAAACCATTCCATTTATTCCATTCAGGCTGTTATTATGAGCCGTCCTCCTCCTCAACAGCCTCCACTGGTATAGTCTAATGTACATATGTAGTTTATGTATGGTAAGGGGAGCTACGGTGAGTAGATAATTAACCCAATGATGAAGACATGAATGAGGACCAGATGCCTGCTGTCTACACGCACGCACGCACGCACACACACACACACACACACACACACACACACACACACACACACACACACACACACACACACACACACACACACACACACACACACACACACACACACACACACACACACACACACACACACACACACACACACACACACACACACACACACACACACGCACGCACACACTTAAACACACACACACCCAGTCACCTGCTCGCTCTCTTCCTCCACATCTGTTCTTCTTGTTTTTCCTCCTCATCACTCCTTCCTCCTCCTCCCTGCCAATTCACAGTTTGCTAGCCAGATGCCATCCTAACTGTAGAAGGGATATGATTACAGCCTGATAGTAACTCATTCAACTGACTTATGTGCATTCAGGTGTGTCTATCTACAGTTGAACACTGTGTCTATCTTCATTGTGGGGAAGTGACCTGATATAATGAAAATAGACAGTCACAGCTCTGGATGTGCTTGTGACTGACAAACGTAGACTAAATGACGAAAGACTGAATGAACCATCCTGTTCTTTAATCATATTATTTGGTATTAAGTAAGAATTGTTATCAGGGGAATTGGTACACACTCCGTGCTTCACACAAGTGCCAAAAAAAAGACGGGAAGTAAAAGGGGGTCAAAAGAGCAAGAAAGGAGGGTTGAGAGCACCTCTCGACTGAAGATGGTGCTGGAAAGCCTTTGTGAAAAGAAACCCCGCCCGTTCTCTGCTCTCCTTGTGAAAAAGACACGATGAGAAGACTTGTGTCTTTGTCCTTCATCGGTGACGTTATTTATTAATTGTATTAAAAAATGTATTCGGCTTGCAAGATTATAACTATTGACCAGACTTAACCCATGTGAAGGCATAAATATCTCTTCTGTTAACAGTTAATATATCATACAAAATATTATATCACACATGTATATTTTATGTATGTATTTTTGAAGTCTCCTCGTCTTTACACAATATGAAAGATACTTTTACAGCAGCAGCATAACCGAGTATTAGCCCAACCCAGAGAACAACGTCTCCTGCCACTCCTCTCTCCTTTTCAAGGAACACACATGAAATAGTGTTCAGAACCACTGTGAACCTGCTCATTTTAAAGAAGGAACAAAGTCGTCCATTGTCGTGGGAGACCATCATTCTGACGCAATTATCTCAACTCCCTGCTGCTTCTGTTCTCTGTGGTAGTCGATCCACTAGCCAAATGAGTCCTCTCTCATCTGAGAAATATATTCATTATCTATACGGCAATATGAATACACGTGCCCTGGCTCCTACCTCCTGCCATCCACTCTACGAGTAGGACTGGTTCTCTCTGTTAGTCGTGTTCATATTCTCTATTGGTAATTATCTCCACCCTCTTGAAGGTCAAAATTCTTCTTAGTGAAAGAAAGAGAGAGAGACGTGAGAGAAAAACAGATGATTTTATTGAATTTAGTTCTCAATTAAACTTGACCGAGGGTAATGGGCCATTGTGGTAATATGTTGTGTTCTCAGTGAGTCAACATCAATGGGTATCTGAGTACCTGGGCTTGAGTAGTTGTTAATGATGTGTTGGTATCTTAAAGGTGAAGAAGGTGCATCCTGTTCCGTGGGATTTGTTTAACTCAGGCAAATACAATTTACAAATAAATAACAGTATACATTTGAAAGCCAACACATGATTTCCAATTGTATTTCCCCAAAGTTTGCACATATCTTTTGAGAATATTATAACAATAGAGGCAATTGCCAGACAATTGTAAAAGTTCAAGTCATGATGAATCTCTTATTATTAAAGGTGCAGTCTAACTCACTAAACCTCCTTTTCCTGTTAACCAGGTGCCCCTCCCAAAATACTCCACTCCATCCCATCCTCTGACCCCGTTCCTTTTATTATTTTGTTTCGGGTTCATGATGATGCGCTCTTGTGTGGGGATAATCGGGGACTAAGTGCTAATTGGTCCATAGACAGCGTTACTGTACAGTTTTGACACATTATTCACACT